>NW_008805064.1:0-122787 GCF_000004825.1 Heterostelium album PN500 | reverse complement strand
CCTCAAGCATGTCCAACAGTCATTCCAAATTGTCAATTCAATGGAATGGACTTCTCATCACTTGCAAAGTAATTATTTACAATAACAGATGGCATCGTACTTTAACATTTTTACTAATACCAATTCTATTAGAACAACATACGGACGCAAAATAACAGGATATAATAATCAACCTGTATGTATCTATAATGCCCATCAAATTCAAGAAAAATAATTATTCACTCTTTTATTTACTTTTCAAATATTTAGAAAAATGTATTCTTCAAAATTTGTGGTACTCCATATACCTGTATATTCAATGGTATCAACACCCAAAGTTGTACATCATCACCTTCATCTCCAACAGTCCTCACAACCCAATCAACTCTCAACACCGGTGTTTGGTCAATTTTGAGTAAGATAAAGAAATCAATAATGTTTAATACATAAATATATTAATTATTTTTTGAAACAGAGCGTGGTCAAGGTGCCCAAGTTGTTTATTCTGGTGGTGCTTGTGAAACTGGTGGAACAACCAAAACAATAACAATTGAATTTTATTGTGGTTCCATTTTCACTTTGATAGGAATTTCTGAACCAGCACCATGTCAAGTAATTATTTCTTATTATACTCCTCTTGCTTGTACACCAACCAAAGTTCCAAACTGTCAATTTGGTGGATTTGATTTCTCAGCACTTTCTCAGTGTGTATATTAATATATTTCTTATGAATCTAATATAAAGAGAACTTTTTTTTAATCTCTTGAATGGTTCAATAATCAAAAATTATAACTAACAATATAAATATCCAAAAAAATATAGAACTCAATACAGTGTAATCGGATACACTGGTGCTGATAAATACACATATTCTTTTAGTGTTTGTGGATCTGCGCCAACTTGCACAACAAATTTGAAAACCAATGGTATTTCTGTTTGCCAACAAGGTACTGGTTTCTTTGAAGATATTGGTCAAACATTAAGTGGTGTATGGGCACCAAATGGTAAATATATTAAATCTATCCCAATCATTTAGTTAAAATGATATGCTTATTTTTATATAAAATAAAACAGCAACAGGAACAGGTGTTCAAGTTACCTACTATGGAAGAAAAGATGGAGCTTTATCAAACTATGGAAGACTAACAACCATTCATATTTCATGTGGTGAGACTCACGAAGCAGTAAGCGCCTACGAAATACTAAATTGCAATTATGATATCAACTTTAAAACACCATATGCATGCTCTTCTTCATCCAGTTTGATGTCAACTGAAAACAGAATGATTGATAGCAGATCGTCAACACTCAACGACAACGTAATCGATACCGATTTCATAGCAATCGATCAATATCTCCCAATTAAAAACTCATCATTATTCGAACTCCAACTGATATTATCATAAAATTAAACAATCTTGAATTAGAAAGACTTTCAAAACTTAAATAAATCATCAAAATTACTTTTACCAACTATTTATCTTATTTCAATAATCTCTACCATAATGATTAACTAAACCAATCCCCGGTATCAACAAAATGGTTAGTATAAAATAGAACAACTTTCAATTTATTAACCTTTTAAAACCCCACACCTGACCAGACATAGTTTTTAACACTAATTTGTTTTTATTTAAATACACCTTGTGAAAATAATAATAATTTGAATTAAATAATATTTTTGGTATTACACACATACTGACTTATTTTTTTATTTTTTCTTCTAGCAGATTAAAACAATGTGTGTATCTTCGAGCACAAAATTTGATCAATTCTTAATAGTGAATTGTGGATGTGGATCAAATATCCAATTGCTTTTGATATTGATTATATACTTCTTTTAATATTACCTAGTTTTTAAAAGAAAAATATTATTTTTTCAAATGTTGTTTAGGACAAAAATCCTTTTAAATGTACATTCGTGCAACACGGCAGGTGTACATTTCCTATGGAACAACTTTTTCAACTTTCATATATAATCAGAAGAAGAGAAACATCTATCACAACACGATTGAAGAATAGCCATTAGAAGCTACTCTTTTAATCAATATTAGCATCATTTCTCACAGTTCATATGAGTGACCTATCAAACATTGAAGGACTACTGAGCAGTGATAACGACACCGTATCTAATAGCTATAAAAATAATAACGATAATACATTAATTAACAATAATAATTACAGTAACGATACGGATGAATCACAATTGATTACGTTGTTCACCGATGATAACAATGTTTATGACCACTTCAATTTTTTTTTTATTATTAACAAAACTATTAAAGATCTACTCCTAATACATTCAAAGCTGATCGCGGACATGTACTATTTACTGGTCATTCACAACGTAGTCCAAAATCAAACCATTTTGAACCATCTGGACATGGGAATAAAGAAAACTCTCCTGCATCATTACATTGAATAAAATTAGAAGGACTATCTGGATCCGGTTTCATACATTTACGAGGAGCGGGGCAACCATCTGATACTGCGTCACAATCACAACGAGGATCACATTCCAGAGAATTTACTAAAAGTTCAATTATTTAATATATAATTTTAAATTTTGGTTCATTACAATGTTAACTTTAAAAGTTGACTTCAATTTCAATATTTACCAAAAAAAACTATTGTAAAAAATAAAAATAATAAAAAAACTATCTTTGTTGTCATTTTTAAAAAGAAATATCTCTTTAGTAATCTAATTGATACTATTAAAGTGAAATAGTTTAAAATGATTTAATCTAGAATGAATTATATATTTATATTTGTATAATTTCATTTTATCCCTCCCCCAAAAAATGATAAAATTTTGCATACTAAGAGAGATAAACACCACATTTGATTGTATAGTAGCAGTTCCTTTTTGATTATTGATCATCCAATTCAATCAACAACACCATTCATAGATAGAAATTAATCAAACTTAAATTGATTTATTAATAATAACTCACTTGGGCCGTTCCATATTGCAGTATTCAACCACGAATACTCAAAAAAAAAGTCGAATATTTTTACAAATCACCACACTAAATTTTTCAACCACCATACTATTCACAAAACAAAACTGGCTCTTGCTTGTAACCATAAATCAAATAAAATAAAAAAAACCACTCTGATTACATTAACCCCACTAATTTTTAATTTTTTCATTTTTTTTTAATTAATGCGCAGGCGAAAGTTGTTGGGAGCCAGTTTTGTTTTGTGACTATCAACCCCACGGTTTTTATTTTTCACATACAAATTTAATTTCATTTTTCCATTTCACAAGTTAACTAAATATATATAATTATATACATATATATTTAAATATTCAAAATAAAAGAAATAGATACATTTATTGGCATTTGATCAAATTATAGTAATCAGATTAATTAATTAAGGTAATTGAATCATAAACACACAAAGCCTTTTTTTTTTTTGTTTTTTTTTTCAAACTCCTATTTTTTTTTTTAATTAAAAAATTAATTTAACCTTAAATTTTGGACAAGCCACAATACCAGTTTCTTTTTTTTTTTAAATTATTGTATGTATATATTAATGTTATATACTTTTTTAGGTTGAGTTGTTGGTTTGAAGGTGTGTACAGGAGGGTGGGTAGGTTCTGGATTCAGTTCATCTAATATTTGTATATATAAATTATATATTAATATATAATATAATATAATGAATGAGCATTAATAGGGTTAAGTTGAAATTGATTTGTTTTTTATGTATGTTTATTGTTGTGGTTATTTTAGGTGATATCTTTATTTATTATATCCAAAAGCTGAGATGCCAAGTTTTGTCTTTCGGCAACACCGCGCCAACAACAAACTTTTAAAAAGCGCAAAGAAAAAAACAAAATAAAAAAGAATAAAACAAAGAGAGTTCTATAATACTGCGATTATTCATACAGAATCGTCAAGAAAAAAACTTTAATAGAAATATTATTTGATGTTATATGATGAAGTGGTAGAACTGATGGAGATTCTTATGAATCCTCATTTTTGTGTTATTGAGGATTTTGAGATCGTTCAGGATTATAACATTTGAGGCTAGAACAATCCAATCATTGGTTAAATCAATCTTTGAGAAAAGCTGATCACACAGACTATCCACATTAATGAGTTTTTTTTCAACAAAAAACACCCAAATATTTGAATATTAAATTAAAAAAAACAGAATATTTCAATATTTGGCGCTTTTACATATTAATAATGGAGATAAAACTTTAGAGAAAAGACGTAAATTAATAGAGGACAACTTTAAAGCAGAAGGAAAGGTATGTCCTTTATGTCATAAGAAGTTAAATCATCATATTTTAATCAAACACGTTTGTAAGTATTGTGTTGTCTGTTTATATAGGAATATATTTGTTTACAAAGCCAGGTACGGTAGGCTCTTCCTTAATCTTAATTTATGGTGATGGAGAGGAAACAGGTTCAATATGGGACTTAGTATTGTGTGTTGTATTGTTGTTGTCACTGATGATGTTAATATTTTTGTTGATATTGTTGTTTTTTTTCGTAACTGTTGTTGTTGTTGTTGCTGATGTTGTTGTTGTTTAGAATGGATATGGCATCGATTCTAAATAGTCTTCATAGTTTGGTCGTTGATATGATGGTATGTGTCGATTCACATTGTTGTATTTGAAACTCGAGGTGGTGTATGAATTGTGAAAGGATGGGTTATATGAGGAAGTGTGATTAATAATTGGTAGTAAGATTATTGCTTGGCGAATGTCCAATTAATTTATATTGTTTGTTATCTGTTTTTGATTTCATTGGATATCAAAATGTTGATGGTTTAAAGAAATTTGAAGATGGCTCACCAACGTCGCCTCTTTTAAGGTACCGCTTTTTTTTTCCTTAAAAAGATCAACAACAAACAATTTATTAATAATAATGTTTTATATTCTATTCAACGTGTGCGGTACTCTCTTATGGTGAATCAATAAAATCATTTAATAGTCTATTTCAAAATTCATTTATTTATATCTATAAAAAGAAATTAGTCTCATTGTCCTAAATCAAAATTAATAATAAACTTTCAAAATTAATTACAGATACTATTTGGTCTCACTTTTCACCCCGAATGTATAACACAAGTTTGATTGGTTTGGATAAGAAATCATTCGACGATTTACAAAAAGAAACTAAATTAACAGAAGAAGAAGTTTATATCTTCTTAATTTGGCTTCGTCATTGTATTTCATATTCAGTTTTATCTTTATTCTTTACTCGTGAAAAGTCTTGGATATCAGATTGTGTAAACAAGGGAATTAAAGTACTTTCGGAAATAACTATAAAAGAGGTAATTCCTCCGGATTTAGATTCTAGAATGAGGTCGGGTGAAACAATTATAGATCCATATGGCAATGAACGATATATTACAATAATTGTAGATGCACGTGTAAAGATAAATATTTGGCAGAAGCAATTTATTCAGGAAAGAAAAAGTATCATACTTTTACCAAACTTGTTTATGTTGACCCCAAGGGAAAGATCCTCCACTTAGGTGAAAGTAACTATGGTAGTATTGCTGATATTACCTTGATCAGAAGAACAACTAAAGGCATTTGACGTACAACAGGATAAAGCAAGTGCGAATTGTAGTAGAAAACTCAATTGGAAGAATGAGAAAATACAAAGCTACCTCCGTTTGTTTTCCCTTTTTGTTATCTAAAATCAATAGCATAAACAAACATCATAAGGTTTGGATGATTGCAGCCTTGTTCACCAACAGATATACATCAATTCGTTCTAAATAAATTTGTATATTTTGAATACTATAATATTTAAGTCTAATACTCTAATATTTTGTATTTTCACTAACAAATATACATGAATTCTCATAAAATGAATATATTAAATGTATGAATATTCGAATACTCAAATATTTTACTTTTGCAAAAAAGTCAAATATTTTTTGTGTCATATAAATTGTATGGTGGGTTGAAAAAATATTTGAGTTTTTACTCGAGATTTAATAAAATTTAATGTAAATCTAATAGATCATCTGGTGGAATATCCGCTTGAAATCCTGACTGGTATTTTACAAATCTTATTAGACTTTGCACTGTTGTTGATCATTTTAGATCAAAAAATTTGCTCATTAATGAATTTTTTTTTTAAAAAATATACGCATTCTGTAAAGTAAATCAGTATTTCAATATTTAAAAAGAATTATTAATAATAAATAAAATTTCATATATAATAATATCAAAGGGTTTCTATGATTTATTAATAGTATTAATACATCGTTTTTATTAAATAATAATCATTTTTTGTTGCTTATTATTATAAATGATTATAAATAATTGATTTTAGAGAATATACTTCTTTCACAAGTTCTTTCTATATCGAAATAAACATAGACAACAGCTCTCCAATAGTGGTCATTTAGATTACATGTTTGATCTTCATTCAATCTACCTGAGTATCTAAACATTTCAGAAAGACATTTGAATACTTTGCTTCTACCAAGAATGTTGCTTTTTCTTTGCTGAATAAAACAATGTATCCAATCTTAAGTCAAGTGGCTTTTCAATTCTTACTTCTGTACCATCCACTGAACCAAGAATATTATCGTTACAGAAATAAAACTTAACTATCTCTCTTTTTGATAGATCAGAATTATAAGTTTAGAGTTAGAGTGTGTGTATCGATTTATCAATGTAGGTTGAGGAGGAGGTATATCGTTTGTATAAACTCTACTGAATAAATATTCAATCATGGCCATTTTAACTCTATTAACTGCTGTTCTTGAGATCCTAAATAAAAATCCTGTAAATATATCAGATGTATAATGTCTCATATGAAACATTGTGATTATTATCCTATCCAATGGTCGTAGGAATTTAGTGGAGTTTGGATGGGTCAACGGATTATGAACAAGGTATTCATCTAGAATAATGTCAATGCTACTTTTTGATACACCAACTAACTTTTTGAATCTTTTATATGGTAAATTGTAGAGTTATATAACTACTTTATTATTACTATAAACCTCTATTTTAAATGTTAAATAAATGACAAGGTATTTAAATGAATGATTAATGTGTTGGTAAAAAATTAGATTTATTTATTATTTCTTCTTCCACGTATTGATTTAGTTGTTGTTGCTTCACGTGTTTGGGTGCTGATTTTTTCTTTCCTTTATTATTATTATTTCGTCACCATCACCATCATCATTCTCTCCATCATCGTCATCATCATCACCATCATCACCATCATCATCTTTACTGACATTCTTTGTTGTCTTTCTCTTCTTTTTTGGTGATGCAGAGTCATTTATAAACTTACAAAGTTAAAGTTCATTGTAGATTTCCCAACTGAAACCTGAAAACGGTCCTGTATCTCTCTTTAGCTGCTCTCCAGTGATGCATTGCTCAGAGTCTACTCTGTCCATTATGAATTGCTGAAGCATTGGAGTTATCTTGGTTCTCTTTCCTTTGACAGGCCCTCTCTTCTTACTGTACAACTCTAATGTCACCAGTTTCTATGAACTGTCTAGCATATCTGTATCCAGATGACTTTGTTATATTATATTTTTACAAATATCATCAGTAACTCCAAACTCCATAGGTTAAAAGATCCTCAACAGCAAAAGCTAACATCTTGTTGTCTAATGCTGTTCTCTTCACTTTTGTATTACTTTTCTTTCTTTTTAATGATTCTACTGTCATTATTATTTGTTATAAATAAATTATTGTACGTTTTAAACATATTTAATCAAATCTCATTGAACAATTAATACTCAAAAGAAATCTGTTAATTCTCAAAATAGTCAATTCTCATAAACCACGATCATTTTGTAATAAATTTTTATTTTTAATTTTTTAATTATGAGTTTCTATTTTTTTTTATTTGAGCATTTTTCACTTTTTAAGAGCTTCCCGCCTTAATTCAGTGGTTGTGCTGCGCTAAAAATTCAACAAGTTTCGATTTCCAAGAAATTTTTGAAAAAGCATGAACTTTATGATCGACAAAATTAATGAGCAACTTTAAAAAAAAGATATGCAAACAGCATATATAACGTTTATTTATGAATCAGTTTAAACATGTTTTTGATGATGATGACGATATCGATATATTTACCACATCAATACCAAAGGATATAGATATAGATGAGAATGAATATAATATTAAAAAAAATAATAATAATAATGTAAATAATAGTGTAAATAATAAAGAAGTAAAACAACAACAACAACAAAAAGAAGAGGAAGAAGAAAATAGAGAGGACGATGATTATGATGACTTTAACGATAATAATCTAAGTGATGATGATAAGCCACATAGCAGGAATGAAAATGAAAATGAAGACGAGGAGAATGTCGACAAGGTTGTAGATCCACTAGATAGTCAATCGCAATCTTTAGGTTTAGATATGTATATACCATCAGATGACACTCCTGCTAATCAACAAGATGACAATGATGACTTTGAATTTGATTTCTTGGCAGATAAAGATTTACTACCAAACATACCACCGGTAGATCAATCAAATTCAAATTCAAAATATAAATCGATATCAAGTAGAAAACGTACAACATCAACAACGGCAAAATCAACATCTACACCAAAATCCAAACAAACTAAATCAACTACCTCAAAGAGTAAATCAACACCTAAATCAACAACGAAAAAAGCAACAACAACAACAACAACATCAACAAAACCAAAGCGTATTACACCATCTTTTAAAATTGTTAAAGGAACAAACTTTTTAGTTGATGGTAAGTAAAATAAAGATTTAAATCTTATATATATCTGCAAAATAGTTATATTAATATATCGAAATATAATATAACAGGTTTTCAATATAAATCAGAAGATTATAAACATTATTTTCTTAGTCATTTTCATTCGGATCATTACACTGGTATTACAAAGACATGGAAATTCGGACCAATCTATTGCTCTTTCGAGACAGGAAAGCTGGTCTACACGAAACTAGGTGTCGACAGTGAATATATTAAAGCGATGCCGTGGAATACCTTTATGAAGATCGAGAATGTAAATGTTGCGATCTTGGATGCCAATCACTGTCCGGGTGCAGCGATGTTTTTGTTTTGTGTGGACGGCGAGTACACGCTGCACACCGGTGATTTCCGTTACAATTCGAAAATGGCAGACTATCCGCTGTTGAGAGATATCAAGCTGACGCGACTCTATCTCGACAACACGTTTTGTGATCCGCAGTACGTGTTTCCACCGCAACAACAGATTGTCCGAGAGGTTGCCGATATAGTGGCGCGAGAGAACGACGGACGAACACTCTTCTTGTTTGGTACGTACGTGATTGGCAAGGAGAAGATATTGTTGGAGGTGGCACGACGACAGAAAACGAGAATACACGTGAGCAAAGAGAAACACCAGATTCTCAGTTGTTTAGATCTGGACATCGATAAGCTGTTCACGCTCGACGAGAACGAGAGTTGCTATCGCGCCATCGCTATGACATTCATCCGGTTGGATCGAATGAATGAAATGGTGTTGAAGTCGGGCGGACGTTACAATCGTGTCATCGGTTTCTGTCCGACCGGTTGGTCACAAGCCAAAAAGTCAGTGAAGCGATGGGCAACCGCAACCATCTACATGGTTGCATACTCTGAGCATAGCAGCTTCAACGAACTCTATCAATGTATCGATACATTTAGACCTACTGAAATTGTACCAACAGTAGATTGTGATACTGAATATAAAGTTAAAGTAAGTTAATATTATAATATTAAGAAAAGTAATGTTTCATGACTGACTAATCAAATCAAAAAAAAAAAGAATATTCTAAGTCATTTCGATGAGATCTATGGTAAGAAAAAACAGTTGTCTATTTCATCGTTCTTTAATAGATCATCTACAGATAGTAATTTTGGTAGATTAAGTAATAGTAATAGTAATAATAATAATAAGTCAACTGCATCAGCTATTTTGTCTTGGTTAGGTGTAGGTTCGACGACTACTACAACTAATACATCGACAACAGTTAAATTAAAACAAGAGGATTTTCAATCAGATGCTCTATTTGATTATGATTCTGATATAGATCAACAAAAACAAGTAAAGAATGAAGATGATTTGGTATCCAATCAATTAGTAATATATAATGATATCAAAACATCTGTATCATCTTCATCGCAATCACAAACAACAAATACATCAAAGACAACGACAACAACAACAACGACATCATCACTGTCACAACTCAAACAAGAAAGTATAAATATAGATAATGAAAATGATCAATCATTTACATTTGATATAAACGACCCAGTATTTTTAAGTCAACAACGTTGGATAGAGAAACAAATTATGTCATCAAGTAATAATAATAATAATAATAATAGTAATAAAAATAGTAATAATAGTAAGAATACTACTAAAAAATCAGATATAAGTATGTTAAATTTATTTAATATTTTGAATTTCATTCTAACATGTTATTTATTTATAATAATAATAAATTTAATATCTAGAATCTACAACAGCTTCATCATCATCATCAACAACAACAGATACGAAAAAGAATAAAACATCTCCAAACAGTCAAAAGACATTACAACTCCAAAAACAACCAAGTAAGAAACATAAGTCAACGACTACAACAATAACAACAAAACCAATTTCGCTTATATCAGATAAACCACCATCCTCTTCTTCTTCTTCTTCTTCTACTTCCACACCTTCTAATGCATTAGTTTGCATAGATGAAAATAATAACAACAATAACAATAATAATAACAATAATAATGATAAACCATTAACACAATCAATAATAACAAATTTCTTCCAAAGATGTACAAACACTTTGTTTTCTAAAGGAAACAAAAAATAAAATGAGGACTGAACTGGGCAACACAAGAATGGACATACACAAGAAATTCATTTTCCTTCCACAATCAATCAATCAATCAATGTACATACATAATAATGATAATACTTTTGATTAATAAATATTAAATCAATCTATTTATATTATTACAATGAATTTAAACTAAATCAAAGACATTCAATTTATCTTATGATTTGAGAATACTGTTATATTAGATCGAGATAACATTGATCGTATTCTACTACTATTAATTATTTCTTTTTGATTCTACGGAGTTTTAATGCAATTTAATGATTAATAATTAACACCCAAAAAAAAATTTCGTGATCATTTTAATTTTTTAATACCGATTGTGGGTTGATAAGATAGAATAAAATTAATACACATAAAAGATAAATATATTTATCATTTGTAAAACTACAATGTTTAAGATAATTCAATAGATTAATTTATATTTTATTTAGTCAGAGATTAGTTAGTTTTTTTGTAAATAACAAATATTTTATTATAAAAATAAAAATTAAAAGGGTAAGAGGCATTTTTCGTTTTTGGCGTTTCCAATATTGTTATACACAACCATCACTACTCAAATAGTAGTAGAATATAATATAATTTAAATCGATAAAAAAATAATACCCAATCCACTCAATCACTCTACTTTGTTTTCTCCACCCCAAGCTTTTAAAGAATGATGATATTATTATTATTAGTGGTTTTTTTTTTTTGATCTTATAGATTCTATAAAATGAATGTATAGGATATGATATGATATGATATAAGTATTTTTTATACTTTTTACTCTTTTCGTAGATTGTAAAACTCGTAGCACTACTCAAATAACAAGACTGAGCAGAGAGAGTAATGGAAAAATATAAATAGATTGAATCCAACAGGAATCAAAACAAATCAGTTGAATAAAAAACAACATTGTAACAACAACACCTATAACATTACATTATGAAATTACTATTACTACTTGTAATTGCTGTTGCAAGCATTCAGCTTGCCAGTGCATTCCGTTGTGCTGACGGACTTGACCAAGCCATTTTCCGTGATTCTCTCCATGTCACCACAAGAGATTGGTCATGGGCTGGATCAAGAATGTTCAACTGCACCACACCAGTTCACTCTGGAACTCATTCATTCTCTTTTGTCCCAAGAAACTACGAAGGATTGTATTTCAATTTACAAACTCCAATCGATCCATCAAGAGTAAGTAAATTAACTTTAAAAAAATATATATTTTAAATAGCTATTAATATTGTTATTTAAAAATAAAATAGCATTCAATGGTAAGTCTATGGGTCCATGGTGGTGGTGTTGGTAATCAAAAAATATACGTTCGTTTGACATCGAACAAGGTTGCAGTGACACGTGACTACTTCCTCTGGGGTCCACAATCGATTTTGGTCAATTGCTCTGATGTCCCTGCATCACAATGGGCACAGGCTGTTGTTAATTTGGATCTCTTGGAGCCAGGATTCTATGATGGTATCCAAATCCTTACTCACGGTCAAGACTTACAGGCAAGAGTATACATCGATGACGTTGAGGTTATCAAGCGTTGTCCAAGCGATCCATTCAAAAAGACATTGCCAACATCGGTTTGTAACGCTGCCGACTGTATCTCTGTCAAGGTAGTCGAGACACCAACCCGTTGGAACCAAAACGGTGTAGAGTACCAACAATATGCCGTCACCTTTAAGAACACCTCTGGAAAGACATTCAAGAAGGTCGAGTTTGAAAAGGGTTACTTCTTGCCACGTGACAAAAAGGACATCTGGGGTTGCCAAGAGAACCCAGGTGATAGATGGACTCTTCCAAACAACATGAAAGATTTCCCAAAGGGTACTGAGTTCACTGTTGGATGTGTCAGTCAAAGAGGACCAGTCAGCTTCAAGGTTGTCTATGTTGAAGTTGCTAAATAATTTAATATTTATTAAAAAAATTAATTTTATTTACAAAGATATATAAAATCTATCTTTATAAATTTTCAAATAAATTAATCCATAAAGTGTCAAAACTATTAATTATAATTCCCTTTAGCAACTTGTCAAATAAAAGAGATATTTACTAATTTAAAACCCAACATCCAAAATAATTTGTCTTCCTTTTTTTTGTGTTAGCATGATCAAAAAAAATCGGTGTCCATTTTACAACTCTTTTTCAGTTTAACCCAATACCCTATGAATTTTTAATAATTATCTAACATTAATAATTTAATGTTGAAAAAGGACTTATTATAAAAGAATGATTAAATAACCAATTTTTATTTCAAATTTCTTTGTAATAGTAACTATTATTAAAAAATGGAAGCAAATAATAATAATAAGAATGAACATCCATATTATATGTATGATATGATTCAAGGAACACCAACTGCTTTAAGAAGGGTCTATACTGAAGAACTTACAAAGCTAGAGACACTCGCCACTGAATTGTATTCAACCAAATACAAATCTATCCATTTAGTTGGATCTGGCTCTTCATGGCACACTGTTCTTAACACTCAATATTTCTTGGAATCGATCGGTGGTTGTGGTATTTCTGATTCTGATGCCAAGAGAGTGGTCGCTTGGAACAGTTTAGATTTCCTTCAAAAGCAACCAAAGTTGGATGAATCTGCTGCAGTTATTTTATTCTCTCATCTCGGTGGTAAGAAATATACCAATGCTGCAATCAGAATTGCAAAGAAAGCCAAGTCCTATGTTGTACTTGTAACCAGTCTCGATAGCATTCTCACCAGTAGTACTGTACCTGTTCAAGGTGTAGAGAATGACACTCTCCTTATCGATTCGATCGATGTGATCATAGGTACCTCGCATGCTGATAAATCGATGGCATTCACAGTTACCCATACCTGTGCAAACTATGTAACTTTTATTCTCGCTGTCAAACTTGGTTTGAAGAACAAAAACGAAACAGCTATCTTGCTCGACACTGAGAATCTCGCTAAAGTTCCAGAATACTTTGAGTGTGTGATCGCCGATGAAACACCCTACAAGAAATGGGCTGTATCCGTCCAAGATTGTTCATATCTTCCATTTGTAGGATACACCGCAAACATTGGCAACTGTTACGAAGCTGGTTTAAGGATAAAGAGAGCAGCTCATGTCATTGCTGAAGGTTATCAATTGGAACAGTTTATTCATAGCAGCTTCCCGGCCATTGATAAAAAGACATCGTTAACTGCCATAATCACACCAGATATCTATGGTGTAGAAAGATCAATTGAAATCCTGAGTAAGTTAATTTTATTGTTATTTCTATGTGATATATATATTAATATCTCATTTTATAGAGGTAGCAAAACATGTTGGTGCAAAAGTATCAATAATTACAACCAAAGATGATTCAAAAGTAGATTCTCTTGTAGGCGTTGATAATATCATCAAGTTAGTTAATGTACCAGAAGCAATAACAGTCTTCACCAATCTTGGATGTCTACAGTTGTTAACTTACCATTTGTCATTGGTGAGAAACACCAATCCAGATACCAATCGTACTGATCAACCCTTGTATTGTGACGCCTATAGAGTTTGTCGTCTCGCTAAGTAGAATTCTCTATCACACTCACATTGTTTTCATTTTCCATTTAAATGATTCATTCAATCACACATTCTTATTTTGAATAGTAAATAATTTTAAATAAATAAAAAATATTATATTATAATCAAGTTTCATTTTTCAACAATTTTATTTATATTTACAAAATTAATTAACTTTGATCTTCTTCAGAGATTACAGTAGAAACACGGCATTCATACTGTGACAGACAAGTGTACATTCTATGTGGCATAGTTTGTGAATCTCTAAATGGTCTTGGTGCATAGCTTCTTGTGATATATTCTCTGGCATGAGGTTTGACTGTTGTCGCATCATCGTACTCTCCGAATATCAAATCATTGATCAATTGGAATTCATTTGGTTTAACATCACTGAATCCATTTGTATAAAGTTGTGAAATTACTCTATCTAAATGTTTAAACTAAAATAATATAACAAATTTGAAGTTAATAAATATAATATTTTTTTTAAAAAATAAATAAATAAATATACCTTTGACTTTAAAGATGTTAATTTAGATACATTATTTTCAATATCTTGTATACTCTTAAATAATGGTTCGAAATCACTCTTTTTACTAAAATAGTTTTTAAAAAATTAATAGATATTAGTTATATTATATTGTTCTACTTTCAATTATTATCATATTTACATTTCATTTGGAGTATTGGTTGGCCAAAGTTGATTCATTGTATCGAAATACCTATCGATGAGTGGTTTCGTATACTTTGGATTCATACCTAGACAATATTCTGGTGGTAGACGTGAAGTCGATTTCTCATTGGTGAATATTGTGAGAATGGAAGTGAGCAGCACCGAAATGATTTGATGGATCAACTCTGATGGATGAATATTCTCGAGGTAGCTAATGGCTCGCTCTGCTTGTTTGATATAATCAAAGAGTGGCGGTTGTTCTTCGATTGGCAATGCAACGGCTTCTTTCCATGTCTTTCGCCAGAGGTTCTGACGTGTCATTCTCGAACTGAGATATCCGTCTCTTCCGAAACCAACACCACGCGTTCTACCGTTGGATTCATCGTCACCTACATCGCCACCCTCGATAATACCAAACTCGTCAACGATGCCCTCGACCACCGGGTCCAAAGGTGGTGTAGCGACACTCTGATTGCTATCCTCCTCCTTTGTCGCTATCCAATCGCGCTTCGAGTGCCAACGTACGAAATCCTCAAATACACAGCCCTTGTTGGCGTATTTGAACGACTGCATGTCAGAGAGCAACGACGGTGTCTGTTTCTTCATTCTCAGCTCATTGGCTTCCGGTGTGTCACCCAACTGTATCAGTTCCTCGAGTTGCTCGTTCACCATGTCATCTGTCATCGGACCGATATCCTGTGTTTCCGGAATAACAATCTCACGATCGTGATACAAAAGATATTGACCTTTCAATACCTGTTGAGGTGGAGTAGTATCATCATCACTATTATTATTGTTATTATTATTATTAACTTCACTTTCTGGATCTGGAATATGATCTAAATCTAAATCACCATCATCCCAACCTTCATTTTGCTGAGCTTTATATGTAGTCTTTGGTGATTCTTCTTTTTTCTTTCCATATCTTCTTTGTTTAACTTTTCTTGAAATACAATAATTGATCTAATAATAATAATAAATAATAAGTAATAATTAGCTAACTAATCTTTTCTTTAAATAAAAATATATTAATTTTTTCACTTACCATTTGCATTTTTTGATAGACCAAAGTGTGATTCATATTAATCTGATCAGAATTGAATGTTCTTGGGATTGGAAGTGAATGTTCCCAATGCCATTTAATCTCCTCTACAAACTCTGACCAAAACACCAATACTCCTACCAAACTCTGTAGATTAAGACAAACAAAACAAAATGAAAAGAATAATGAATCAACTGGTGCTCTTTTTACAAATGTACTCTGAATGTATTGAAAAAATATATTAATTTAACTATATATTAATAAAAACAAACTAACTAAATAAAGCTACTTACTTTTGGTAATGGTTGTGCATTTAATATATCCTCTGGAATATTATTGAAACGCTTTGGATCGTTGATGTCTCGCTTCTCAAAGAAGAGATCTCTCAATACCAAATCGATTTCACGTTCGGTTGGAATCAGTGGTGCATTCAGCGATGATGCCAATGACTTTGTTAATGAACCAACCGTTCTAATTAAACTTGGATTACTACTATTACTTTGAATGTTGTTGTTATTATTATTATTGTTGTTGTTATTATCATGTAGTTGTTGTTGTTCATTACTATATCTTAAAGATGATGATGTTGATTGAGGTGATAAACTAGTTGATGATTGATCGCCAGACATATGTGCAGAGTTATTAGATAATGTATATCTATTCTTTATATTGTAATCTGTGAGAACCTGATAGATTGACTCTGACTTTAATGATTCGATCATTGTATTAAATACGTTCATGATTCCGAGTGACAACTGGAACAGCGAGCCATGTGACTTTCTAAAAACAGCCTTAATAAACCAACTCTTTGTTTGAATATTCTCAAGCTGATTCTCTAATACATGAATACTAGCCAAAGGTGGATACATAACGCATAATTGTAACTCTATAATAATGTGTTATTCGTTAATATTACTATAGAGTTTAATAACAACAACAAATAACATAACAACTTACGTTCAATTGGATCCATTGGATATCCCCATCTAAATAAATCACTTTCTAATACTTTCGGTGATCTTATATCATCTTCATCGTCGCTGTCGTCTGAAACTGATTTATGTTGTTGTTGCTGTTGTTGTTGATTATCAATTGTGTTTCCAGAAGCGGTTAACTGAACGGATGGTGTCTCATCATCGATATATCTCCACTCATTCTCATTCCAATCATTTCTAATATAGGTATACTTTGATGATATGGTCGAAAGCGATAAGAATTGATCCCAATTTCTGTCGTCTGGTTCAGTTGTCTAAATTAACTAATAGTTAATATAATATACACTAAATAATTATAACTAAATCTCTACATACTAATTTTGAATAGAATATCTTTAGTTGCTTCTCAATAGATTCAGCGATATTCTGATGAGCATTAAGAGTATTGGTAGAGATCGATTCAGTTGCAAGTTTAACAATGAAATGATCGTCACCGTTTCTCTTTATAGGCATAAACATATAACCTAAAAAGTTCTCTAATCTCTTCTCATCAAATCCAACAAATCCTGGTATATAACTATATAAATATATATATATATATATTAGTTTAATTTAATAACATTTATATATAAATAAAACTACATACCAATTTTCATTGTGTAAAGCAATGGTAAATGCCGATAGCATTGTCGATAACTCTGATATCTCAGGACCTGTATCCTTTAGTGCTAACAATACAAAATACTCTTGTACACCGAACCAATGAAAGAAGTTCTCTTGCTGATGCATTCTTCTTGAAGTTGTAGATCCACTTGTATTTGGGAATATCTCGAAATCATTCTTTGGATTCATAAATGCTTTTATTTAAATAATAATTGATATAATATAAAAAACTAATTAGTTTATATTAAATTGATATTATACTAATATATTTTAGATCTATTACTGACTTACCATTATTTAATTGTGATGATGTAGATGGTACAACATAGATGAATTGATAGGTGTGTGAATGATAGGTAACAGAGTCATCGGATGATGATTGCTTCGATGCTCTACATTTCTTGATTAGACTCTCTAGTTTCGATATCAACTTTTCCCATTCCGATGCAACTGTGAAATCTATAATTTCAAATCTATCATCATGACCATCATTGACATTAATCTGTGTAGTAAATCATTCATTTCATTTCATTTTCATAAAATAATCAATATATATATAATTTAATTATACATAAAGTTAAACAATACATACATTTTTACTTCTTTTAACTTTAACCATGATCAACTATTGCTTTACTTTGTCATTAATATCTTATCTTAACTTCTTATCTGATAGTAATAAAAATAACAATAATAATAATTCATTCACAAACACAACAAAAGGTGGGAAAGAAAAAATAAAAATAAAAATTAAATTTTTAATAAATTGGTGATCACATAATCAATTTTTATTCTTAAATTAATTAAATCTTTAGAAAAGGTAGAGGATTATTGAACTCTTTGTTTAATAAGAGTAGTGGTTGCAATTAAAAAAGTAGATAGCTGATCATATAAAAGCAAATGTATAAAAATAAATATTTATTAATAATATTGGGTTATAACTCTTTTGTAAATAATAAAAAAAAAAAAAAATACTAAAAAAAATGATAGAACTATAGTTTATTTATAGCCAAGAATCTCCTTTTTCTAATTGTTGGAATTGTTGACTGTTGTTGATTGTTTGTCAAGAGTTTCTCTTCTGAGATCATATAGCATCATTGCCAACGGAAGAGGGATTTTTGGGAAATGTTGAGGAATATTTCTTAATGTTAGGCTTGATGTTAAAAGATAGCTGCCAATAAAGTGTGTTTCTTCTAAAAATTTTCGAAATGGATGGTCATTTGGAAGGAACAAGAGGGAAGCGATTTCATTTATCGAAGATTGCTTAGTAAGTTGATTGGACATCATTAGTTGAGAAATATTTTTTAAATGAAATTATATTTACTAATTATTATTTTTATTTGTAAAAGAATGAATTATAGAAAGGGTAAGTTAAATTTAAATTCTCTTAATTCATAGAATATTATTAATAATGATAATTCATTATTAAGAAGTACTTTGGCCAAACGTATTGTACAATAGAAGCTAGTTGTGATGCATTGGTAAACCAGTTAAGAACACATTCATCTGTTTATAGTCAATCTGATCTTGCAGATTTTTGGCTTACTATGGCTATTTCAAGTGGCACCACTAGTACGAGATGGTTGAATCCATCAACAGTACAATCATCAGTTCAAATCATTCATTATCAACTGAACCAACATAATTAACAACAAACAACGATGACAACATTTTCAGTATAGCTATTCCAAGCTTCAACAATGACATAGGACAAAAGACACTTATGTAGTAAGTACCTGCCACACAAATAGTCGATCACCATTCCGAACAACAACAAATATCAACTGCAAGAACAAATCTATTTTCTCAAATAAAAATACAAAACAACAAAAATATAAATTATTGATAGAAAAGAAAGATTAACAAGATAAAGTGATTAAATAAAATTAAAAAAGTTGAACGTTGAGATTATTAAATTCTCATAGCGCAAATCTCTAATGATATTAATATTAACGAATTTATTTAGTGAGTTTAATCAACATTAAAAGAGAGATCTCTTTAAAAGGTAAATTCAGACAATGATTGAAGGATCAAACTGAGTTTCGATCAACAGACAGAGATGGACGGAGAGAGGCTGTTGGCAATGACAGAGATCGGATGGACCGACAGAGATTGTGAAAAATGACAGAGATCGTGGGCAATGACATAGATCGTTGTAAAAAACTTTTAAAACAATTTTTTTTTTAATTTTTCTTCAAATTTAAAATCTAGATAGATACATAATATATCTTAAAAATTGTTGATTGATCATGATTATTTTTAAAAATATATTATTAACTTTATCTTTTAAAACAAAATTTTTTTTGATTTGCGATCATTTCATCCCAGCTAAAATGACAATAAACATTAACAATTCAACACATAAATTAGTAAATCTTCCACATATTCTATTATCAAACATTGTTAATAATTTGAAAGATAATATCGACAAGATTTGTTTTAGTTTAGTTTGTAAAAGATGGTTTGATGATAGAAATAGATATCTATGGTTTGATACCGATAGTTTATATTGTGTCTATAAAGATAGTTCAAGGATCACATTGAATTCATATCGATCTTTAATATTAGAGTCACTTGACAAAAAGAAACAACGTACTATGTACGTCACACCAGATACAAATTATACTTTTCTTGTTGATCATGTTATAGATTATGGTAAATATATCTTTAGAATTGTTGATTGATTGTTTTAATACTATTATTATTAATTTATCTTTATATATTTCTTCAGATTCAATTGAAAGTACAGATGAAATCGATCAAAATATAGTAGAAGTAACGGAAACTAGTGATATGCAAAATAGAGAAGATTCAGATCAACTGTTTACAAAACTTTATGATTTGATTAGTAAATCTAATGTAACAAGTATAGAGGATTGTCAAACTTTATATTATGGAATACCAATGAATATCACCTCATTGGAATTTGGTTTTCATTTTAATGAACAGTTATTCAAAGGTTGTTTTCCACCCAAGTTGAAGAGATTGAAATTTCTTGGCGGTTTCAATCAGGTGATCGAAGTAGGTGTATTACCTGATACATTGGAGAGTTTAGAGATTTATACACTCAACCAAATATTGGAACCTGGAGTATTACCGACATCACTGAAGATATTAAGAGTCATTGGTCCCACACTCGATAACTATCTCAAAGTTGGATCGTTACCTCCAAATCTAGAAGAATTCGTTCACAATGGCAAAGAAGTGTTTATTGGCTCTAACGTACTACCAAATTCGTTAATCACACTACATAATGTTCCTTTGTCATGGATGAAGTCAATAAAGTATCTCGAGAATCTTAGATCTATAGTGTTGACTGATGGTTCTGGTTTATTAGATCTAAGAGATCTACCGAAATCACTGACAACACTGCACATTATACACTCACTTACATTACAATCGGCATTACCTACCTCGATTAGACATCTCAGTCTTGCCGATTCTGTTTATGACATTGACGAATTGTTCCCAGATCGCACACTTTATCATTTGGAAAGTCTACAAGAATCGGCATTCAAACAAGAATCACTTGATGGTTTGGATATCAAGAAGTTGTCTCTCGATTATTATCATGATGAGAATTCACATATACTCAGAGTCATTCCATTCGGTGTTGAAACACTTGAAATTAGTGTAAGGTTTGCCTTTGATATCAAACAGGATTCACTTCCATCATCGTTGAAAACTGTTCTAAAATTAACATTTTAGAATTATAATAATCAAATCAACTGACACTTCAATAATTTATTAAGAATTCAACTATCACAATTCAAACAGTTTATGGACACGATTTCAAATAACTTAAATTAATAATTCAACTGTTTAACAATAATCAAATATATTCGAATAATATCAACATTCAGTGAATCAACAAAATATCAATCTACCAAAGTTAACATAAAGAAATAACCAACAAGTTAATCTACAATGAATACCAAACTAGTTAATCAAGAACAGATTTCTGAGATTGGGCAACTGCACTGGTCGAAGAAATCCAACAGTATAAATACCATGGAAATCCATTATAGAAATAAAAACTAATTAATTAATTATTCAACATTATTCAACATTACCAAATATTATTCTTATCTTCAAATTGCAAAATAAATAAACTATTATCTTTAAATATTATACTGTAAATTATATCTCTAAACTTTATTACATTCATTAAATCTATATTCCTCGTACCAAAACTACTCCTAAAGTAATTCCTAATCTTATATCAAAGTTGTAAGTATTATATTTATATGTTTATATGTATATTATAATATGATATTATTACCATTGTAAAATAACATGGTAGCATCTGCTCTTTAAAGCACCGATCGACCATAGCACCTCCAAGTGCATAATATATATCACCACCAAGTGATTTTCACCATCAAGTGAAATACATATATATATATCACCACCAAGTGATTTTCACCATCAAGTGAACAATATATATATATACATCACCATCAAGTGATTTTCACCACCAAGTGAACAATATATACACATCACCACCAAGTGATTATAATTAGAAATATCTATAAATATTTACTAATTAAATTTTTCTTTATTCTATTTATATAGAACATAAAAGAAACAAACCAACTAAAAGATGTCCCAATTAAACACATCCATTCCAACCACTAACGACGAAACTAACTCGGGTCAAATGGCTGACATTTCTCCAACTGAAAACCAAGCGGAAACCAATGTTTCTGACAACACTATGTCCATAACAAACCCACTCAATGCAACAAGTATGACCAATACCAATGCAATTGAACAAACTCCACTAAGCGCGTCCAGCGCCGGAGATATCCAAAGTGCGACCAGCACCAATGTAACCAACAGTGGTTCTCCAAGAGATACCCAAAGTGCGACCAGCACCAATACAACCAATAATGGTTCTCCAAGTTTAAACCAAAGTGCGACCAGCACCAATGCAACCAATGGTGGTTCTCCAAGAACAACTGTCACCAACGGTAATCTAAGTACTACGAGTACCATTAACAATGTTCCAAACTTGCCAAGTATTTCAAGTACCAACAAGAATGCTACTAGCATTTCCAATCACGGAACAAGTCCCAACCGCAATGTGAGCACCAACTCCCATGATAAAGGACATCAATACCACCGATCCGAATCAGAAGATTCTAATTCCGAATCCGAAGACGACTATGATGATGATAACAATCATCGTAGGAAAAGATCGAAGAAGGAGATTGGTAGAATAGCTTTCCAAGATCCATCTGATCCAGAATCATCCGACTCGGACACCTCTGATCAGTCGGATGATGAAACTGTCAAAATGCCAATTGATAAGATTAAATATACACGTAACACCACTCCAAAGTCTGCAAGATCCAATAGACACCGAACTGTGGTAGAGTTCTCTAGTCAAGCTTTGAGAGATGCAAGAGCAAGAATCAGAGCTGTCTCCTTCAACGACATGCTGTTGGCATCAAACAAAGACTTGATTGAAAGAGCTGCCCAATTCTTGGTATCGAACCCACTACTTGGCGACGAAGGAGCATTCGAGGCAGCAGTCACCGAAAGAGTTGATCTACTCGGAATCCAATCTCTGGTCTCTAGTCATTTGAGAGACCAAGTCAAAAACTATACTGCCAAGATTCCATTATTCGTTCCAGATATGAGCGACACCCAAACATTCATATCCCAAGTGGAGAACGTAGTACCAGAAGATAGGTTACGATGCGTCATTGCTTTAAGCAAACTCTCAGAGGAAGCCATCACTTCGGTTTCATCAGCAGAAGATGCAGAAATCCTAAAACGTACAATGAAATGGAAGGAATTTGCCTCTATTCTAACCAATACCTTCGGTATCAAACGAGAATCCGATGAATACGTTACCGATCTTAAGAATTTGAGACTTGAACAATTCGAAACCACTCATAAGTTCATTGTCAAATTCCGAGAGATCTATAGTAAATCGCGTCTTTCTCAAACTGACATCGCCACACAGCTTTACAGTTTGCTTCCTAGCAACATCAAAGCAGATCCAGAATTAACCAAGGCACATCATAAGAAGAGCATCAATGCTTTGACCAAAAGATTAAATGATTTAGGTCGAAAGCAACTCGACGATAAACTTCGGTTAAAAAGGGAGGAGAAAGTGATGCATTTCACCACTCGAAATCATCAACCGGTAGAATACCATACATCTAATGTACAACCAAATCTTCTCCAGAAATGGTCACCAAACAATACCAATAAAAGATCCGCACCACCAAGTGTCGGACAAAATAAAACCAAATTCACCGAAAAGAAGTCCAAGATTGGTACTTGCTCTATCTGTAAAAAGGGCAACCATCTTCCAAACAATTGTTTCTACGGGAAGTTTGGAAAATTCCGAGATATCGATCCAGCCACTGGCCAAAGAAAGCAAGCTAATGCATTCTTATGTTCGATGCCTGGAACTATAAATAACATGTATGTTAATATTTTTATTGACAGTTGTAGTAACATTAACTTACTCTCATTTGATCTATTACAGGAAAGTGACATCAAGAATCTAACAGATGTGAACATTACCTTGAATGGAATCAACAAAGACAGTTCTACATTATCAAAACAAATAAATAAAAATATAACAATCAATAATAAAGTATTTAAAATACCATTTTTTATAATCAATTCTAAAACAAACTTTATTCTTTTGGGAACAGAGACGTTACAAAATTTAAATTTGAAAATTGATTTTAAAAATAAAATTATATCTTTACCTAACGTTGATAAAGAAAACAATATTAAAGAACTAGCTATCAAATTCAACACTCTAAACGATTCTATTCAAACTAATTTAATTGAAACTAGAAATTGTTTAATTTCGCAAAGCGAGAGTGATAATGATGAATGTTGTGCTTTAGTATATTTAAATGATATTAGTGTAGATGAGAATACAAATAAATCAAACACACACGAAAAGTTGGATGAAAGTAAAAATTCTAACCACACTTTTGAATCAAATCTTTCAAAGAAAATAAAAAATCTCATTTTAAATAAATACCCTGATGTGGTTAAACCTTTTGACAAAGAATTACCCCCATCTCGCGGAGATTTTGATTTTAAAATAAATTTGACGGTGGACCAACCCCCAAAACCGAAAAATTATCCAATCCCACATTCATTTTTAGATGAATTGGAAAAACAGATAAACACTTATTTGGAAAATGGTCAAATCACCCCATCTCAATCCGCATTTGCGGCACCCCTTTTATTTATTAAAAAGAAAGATGGAGGTTGGAGACTCTGTGTAGACTACAGATCTCTAAATGGTATAACTATCAAAGATACATACCCATTACCAAACATCACTGAAGTTCTTAACAATACAAGAGATGGTGTTCTCTTCTCTAAAATTGATCTACTCCAAGGTTACCACCAGATTAGAGTTCATGAGAATGATCAATCTAAGACAGCATTTCGAACTTCATTCGGTGTATTCCAATATACTGTATTACCATTTGGACTCACAAACGCACCAGCGTGTTTTCAGAGACTCATGGACAGTATATTCCAAAGACATGTAATTGCCAAAAAATTACTTGTTTACCTCGATGATTTGTTAATCAAAACAAACATTGATGATGAAGACAAACACATTCAAGATGTTTTAGAAATTGTTGATTTATTAAATCAAAACAAATTAAAAATAAAACTAACTAAATGTATTTTTGGTCAATACTCACTTGAATATCTCGGCCATATTATTGGTCATAATAAATTGATTCCTATAAATGATAAAATCTTAGCAATCAAAAATTGGAAACAACCTATCACAAAGAGAGAATTGAGAGGATTCTTAGGTTTGACAAACTACTACCGAAAGTTTATCCCCAAACTCTCTGAAATAGAAGCTCCATTAATTGATATAACTAGAAAGAATAAATTATTTAAATGGGAAGACATACATACAGAGACATTCAATTTGATTAAAAACCAAATAAGCGATAGTAGTTTTCTTTTTATACCTGATTATAAGTTAACATTTCACATCGATTGTGACGCCTCCAATGATGGAATAGGTCATGTCATATATCAATACAAAGACAATATTGAACAAGAAGATAACAAACAAATTGTTCTTTATGGATCCAAGAAGTTTAACACAACCGAAAGGGATTACCATGTCTTTGAACAAGAGGTTATGGCAATCAAACATGCTCTCGAATCTAACTACCATATGCTATTAGGTTATAAGATAGTTATTCATACCGATCACCAAAATATACTTTTTATAAATAATAAACTTAATGACAATACAAAACCTAAATTAATTAGGTGGTTACAATACATTTTTTCTTTTAACCCAACTCTTATTTATAAAAAAGGATCTGATAATGTAATTGCTGATGGTTTAAGTCGTTACACTTACTCCACCACCATTTCCATTGATGATAATGATCTAATTGCAATGATTGAAAATGGATATATTGAAGAAGAAACGCAAATAAAGAATAAAACAATACATCCTTCAAAATATTACAAATCTAAATCTGTGAAAACAGAAGGTAAACTTAAATATTTTGAAGATAAAATAGTAATTCCTCAAGTTCGCTCTATTATTAAACGTATTCTTTTCATATACCATGATTCATTACTTGCAGGTCATCATGGAATAGAACAAACTTTAGAATTAATAAGTAGACATTTCATTTGGGAAGGAATAGCCAAAGATGTCACTAATTATGTCAAAGCTTGTCATACTTGTAACAAAGCAACTGATGCTCGTGGACAATCAATTGGTAAACTTCAACCACTTATTGTTCCAACTAAATGTTTTGAGAGCATCAGTATGGATTTTATTCCATTAATTGATACAGAATACAAAGGTATTAAATATAATAAAGTCTGGGTAATTGTTGATCGTCTATCAAAGATGGTACGACTCATACCAGTTCATTCAACTTACACTTCTAAAGATTTAGCTGAAATCTTTATGAAAGAAATATTCAAACATCATGGCATGCCTGTTGAAATTGTCTCTGATAGAGATTCAAAGTTTACTAGTAAATTTTGGAAAGATCTGATGGATATATTAAATTGTGAAATCAGAACTACCACTACAGAAAATCAACAGGCCAATGGACAAGTGGAAAGTATAATCAGATACTTAGGTAACTTGTTTCGTAAAGCTATCATTGCAACTTACAATGAAGAAAACCATGATGAATGGATAACTTTAGTTGATACAATTGAATTTTGTGTAAACAATTCCATCCATCACGGATGCGAATACTCTCCTTTTAAAATCTATACAGGTGAAAATCCTATAACACCACTCTCTCTTATTCAATACAAATTGAAAATGAACTCATCAAACGTTGATATCGAAAACATGATCAACTCAAAGAGAAATCAACTCAAAATTGTTAGAAATTGGTTATTCGATAATCAATATAACATGAGAATTCAATATAATAAAAATAAGAAAGAAATGGATATTAAAGTAGGTGATAGTGTTTATCTAAGAAAGTTTAGATCAAACCCTAAAAACAAAATCAAATTAGAAACAAGATTTGATGGTCCATACGAAGTAACGAATGTCAATGGATTAAATGTCACAGTTGCCAACGTTGAATCTGGTACAAAGAGAAAGAGAATCAATCCATCTTTCACTAGACACGCTAAATACTTCAAGAAACACAACTCTTTAGACGATGAGGATGATGATGATATTGAATTTGGCGAAGTTGAAGAAGAAGATGAAATTGAAATCGATTCAATTACTCAAAATGAACAAAACAATCAGAATAACAACAACGACGACACAGATGACACTGAAGCCATGGACATTGATTCAGAATTAGATTTGGTAACAAACAACAATTCAACTACAAACAACAACCCACCTATCAATACACCAGATTCAAATACTTTAATTTTGGATAATATTCCAAACTCAACTACTACTCATCCAATCATTCATAATACATTGACATTCCACAATGAAAGAGGATTTTCAGAATCTTCTGAAATCACTAATTTCCAGAGAATATCTGCCAAAGAAATCAAAGAAGCATTCGAAAAGAAGAATAAGTTAACTGTCCTTGAAGAATACATCCAATACCACAATTCCCATCCGAACCATCCACCAACCAAACAAAGTGCCAAAATACTCATAGCCTTGATCAACGCCAATATCATTCGTAAAGATACAATGTTCGTCACAAGAAAGAGAACCTTCAATCTCACCAACAAGAGAGATGCTAAGACCGAATACCTTTTCAATATAGGAGGAGTCCAAGGATGGATACTGGATAACGATGTTCACCAATCATATAAGTCTTTAACCGGAGACTATAGAAATTGGTTGAAAACTAATTCAAACTAAAGACAGTGTTCTAAAATTAACATTTTAGAATTATAATAATCAAATCAACTGACACTTCAATAATTTATTAAGAATTCAACTATCACAATTCAAACAGTTTATGGACACGATTTCAAATAACTTAAATTAATAATTCAACTGTTTAACAATAATCAAATATATTCGAATAATATCAACATTCAGTGAATCAACAAAATATCAATCTACCAAAGTTAACATAAAGAAATAACCAACAAGTTAATCTACAATGAATACCAAACTAGTTAATCAAGAACAGATTTCTGAGATTGGGCAACTGCACTGGTCGAAGAAATCCAACAGTATAAATACCATGGAAATCCATTATAGAAATAAAAACTAATTAATTAATTATTCAACATTATTCAACATTACCAAATATTATTCTTATCTTCAAATTGCAAAATAAATAAACTATTATCTTTAAATATTATACTGTAAATTATATCTCTAAACTTTATTACATTCATTAAATCTATATTCCTCGTACCAAAACTACTCCTAAAGTAATTCCTAATCTTATATCAAAGTTGTAAGTATTATATTTATATGTTTATATGTATATTATAATATGATATTATTACCATTGTAAAATAACAAAAACACTCAATGTTCACAATATGGACTGTTTCAAACGTCAAGGAATTATTCCAAACTCTGTTAATCATCTTATCATTCGAGAAGGTAAAGATATTGTTTTACAAGAAGGAATTTTACCAGATTCTGTTCAAAACATTGAATTGAAAACTGCTTATTTTCCAACTACTAAATTGGTTGACAATATTTCTTTCAAAGATTATGAAAATCATAAGTGCTCGATTCGAAAACTTGATGATCAATATTACATTTTGTTTGGCAAGCAAACACACAGACGATACTTTATGGCAGGCCTCTTCCACAAATCAATGTTTGAAGACAGATTCAATGTTATAAAAATACTTAGTGGTAAAGATATTAGATGTTATCATTTACCATAAAATAAGATCAATAAATAAATTTTTATTTAAATCTCTATTAAATTTATCAAAGAAGGTGTAAGAACAGCCAGAATATGCTGTTTCGTAGCACTCATGTTCAGTCAATTGCAGGTCAGTAAAGTGGCTAGTAGTTGAAAGGAATTAGATTTAAATTTACGAGTAAAGGCAGTGACTTTTGCTATTTCTGCAGCTGGTCAAGTAAAAATATCTCTTTCTTCTTTTCCAAGTCCTTTATACTATGCCTGTTGCCTCCTTACTATGAGTGAAGCCTCGTTGATATTCCGGTTTCCTCTCGTAGCTATGCAGATTTCCTCTCGTTGCTATGCCGATTTCCTCTCGTAGTACTGCTAGTTTCCTCTAGTCATTATGCCAATTCTCTCTCGTTTCTCTGCTGTTTGATACTATGCCGGTTTCCTCTCGTCACTATGCCGGTTTCCTCTCGTAGTTATGCCGGTTTCCTTTTGTAGCTATGCCGGTTTCCTCTTGTAGTTATGCTGATTTCCTCTTGTAGTTATGCCGGTTTCCTCGTCACTATGCCAGTTGCCTCGCATTTCATAGAGAAGTAAATGACGTACTTCAAATATGTAATCGCTTGGATCCATATAAAGAACTAAAATCAAATAGTTCAAAGATTGACAGATGCAATTCAGTAATAAATTTATTTTCTCAAGTGGTCAATCTCTTTTGTTTCACATCAAATGAGTTCGAAACAGATTGTTTGAATAATAAAAGGTTGATGACCAAATTCCAAAATCATGTAGATAGTAATATAATTTTATTAAAAAAAACAAATTTTTATTTAGTATTATTGGTTTTATGGCATTTTTTCTTCGAGTTTACAATAAACTTCGTTATTCACTGTTTTTGTTGAGATAGCATATTTACCATACTCAAATTCTACTGTCACAGTGTTAAAAAGTGAGTTGATTTTAAAGCTAATTGATTCAACCACAAATCTTGCAGCAACTCCTGATTTATAGGTATCTCTGAACCACCAGTCGTTGGTAATCAATTTTGGATACTTGAAGCTTCTCTCTCCATTTGGGTCAAGTAGAGTGCATTTGTAGTGATGTATAATAACTGACATTTTGGTATCATTCGACGAGTAAGATTCGTTTTCAATTACATATTGAAAATTTATTTCATGTAATTGATTCATCAAGTGATCATTGAAAATACCAGGTGAGATAGATCCAACACAGTATGGTCTGACATTCTTTACGGATGATTCCATGAGTCGATCTTTAATGAAGAATTCCATGTTATGCAAAACTTCTTTTAATTTTGCAACAGCTATTGTTTTCATTAATAAAGTGGAATCGACATTGTGGAATGTAAGGTCTTCTTTATTGAAAAGAGCATGGTTTTTGTTGAAAATATAGCTTGGTGTGGAGAGGAGCATGACTTTAGTTTCCTCATGATGATTGGAGTTGTTTAAATAATTGAATGGTAATTTAACACTATGACCATCCTGACATATGTTGGCAGATAGACGCTTGAGTTTTTGATTTTCATTCTCACGTAGAAAGCATTTCGGTTCTTGAGCAAATGAGAGTTGATGAAACACTCTTATTTCAATCGGAAGCAATCTGCTTTCAAAATCCAATAGAGGTTCTTGTGTGGAGGAGATCGCTCTCGAAATTTGATCGGAATTGATTTGCTTATCAAAAGAAATAGACGGAATTACTTGAGGTGAATGAGAAAGTTGTGAAATGAATTGCACAGGAGATGTTTCAAAGCCATCTTTAGTCACACCAGTGATTGTCTTGTTTGAGCTAAATTGGACTTTTCCATCTGGCACTATTCCTTTTCTACCTCTTCCCCTGGTAGGATATGGTTCAGTCGCTACTGGGGAAGTTGGTACACCTGTAGTCATAGCGTTTGGATGAGCTTCGGAATGCGTTGTACTAACGGTTCGTGGATTTGACTCAACTGGTGTAGGTGGATTTAACTCGGTCGTTGTTGGCTCTCGATCACTTGATCCTGGACTGAGTCTTCTATTCGTATATTTTTTGGCATAACTGTTCTCACTTACATGATTGTTTGATAAAGTAAAAGATCTATTTCCCTAAAATAAAAAAAAAATAAAAAAAATTGTATTTATTAATAAATTACAATTCAATGAACGTGATTCGAATAAATATTAATTATTAATTTACCTTTGTCATCTTTTTGTTATAAATATAAGTATTTTTGAATAAACTTAAAAGTTGAGAATATTAGTACTAATATTACTTTTTTATTTCATCGCAATCAAGATTGATTTAATTTCCAATAAAAGATTTTAGTTTAGTTTGGTTGTTCTAAGAGTTAATTAATAATACCAGAGAAACTAGAATTGGTGTGAGTAGCTCTTCAATAATTTTCTAGATTTAGTAGAGTGACTTTGGAATTCAAAAGAAGGTGTCTTTAAAGATCAAATCAAATCTCTTCTTGTGTGGAGCTAGGCGAATAGATACATCTCCATTGAACTGTGGATATCTCCATAATTCTCAAATATAATTTTGTTTAAAAGATTACGTTCATCAGGTATTGCTTTTCAGAATCATTGTTGTCTACCAAATTAATACCTAAGAATTTGGTTGAATAGAGAAGATACAAATTATAAAGAAAAAGGTATGTTTATTAATTTTTATAATAATTTTAGAATAAGTAATATATATTTGTATAAAATAGTGTACTTATTTAAATCTCTGATCCCAACTCCATCCTACATCACTCTTTGTTCATTGTTCCGATTGTAATTGTTGTTGTAGTTTCAATTGTATCTCTTTTTCCTTTTCTACATTATTATTACTTGATTGTGCATCAACAATGGTTGATGACGATGAAACTGGTTGTAGATTAGATGTTGATGTTGATGTCGATAATGATGGTGTTGTGTTTGTTGTTGACTGTGGATTAATTAGATTTTAAAACTAATGAAAGTACTACTGCCACTCCAAGATGATATCGATCTACTTAATAAACTCTCAAAAACTACTTTCTTTCTATCTTCGACTGTTGCTTCTTCTTCTTGTTGTTGTTGAATATCTGCAAACAAAAACAACATCAACATCACATAATAATAATAATAATTCATCATCAACGTCACTAAATGTTAACAATTCACTTTCAAGTCATACAATTGGTGGTATATCTAATACGGTATCTACTTTGTCATTGAAAAGAGGTAGAGAATCAAAAACGATTTAAAAGCTAATATCTATATTTATAATATCTAAATTATGTAATTTAATAATACTAATTTATTTTGAAATTTTTCACCCAATATATTTTTTGATCATAGAACACAATATATATTCATTAAAACTGTATTCAGAATGTAGTTAATAGATTAAATCATAATATCTATTGTTTTAAAAAAAAAAAAAACAAACACTGGTGTTTTTAATTTTCATGATCGCGATCATTATTTTATTTTATTTACAAAAATAAAATGGTATTATAAAATGTTATCAAAGAAAAGTTGTAAAAATAATATCTTATTAACAAACAATGAATTGTTGTGCTGTTGGTATGATATGATATTGAATCAATCTCTATCTATTTACTTATAGGGTGTAGAGAAAGTAATCATTGTCGAAGGAGATGAAGACTATGATTGTCCCACTACAGGTTCAATAGTAAACGTTCACTATACATTGATGTTGGAGAACGGTCAAGTAGTTGAATCATCACTAAACTCAAAACGACCGTTTCAATTCACTGTAGGTGAAGGAAGGTATGTGTTAAATTGTTATCTATTAGCAATTTTATATAATACTAACCAATATATAACCAAACAACAAAAGAGTAATTAAAGGTTGGGAAGAAGCTATTTTAACTATGCGACCAGGTGAAAAAGCAATGTTGACAATCACACCAGGTAATTAATTAACTTCATTTCTTTTCAGTTATCAACCTACTCAAAAACAATATATACTTATATTCTCAATTATTGTAGATTATGGATATGGTAACAAAAGAGTTGGCTCTATTCCAGCGAATTCTATTTTGAAATTTGAAATTGAACTTATCGATTTTATATAGATAGGGATGTAATATTAGAAATATCATGTTAAGAGTAGTAACCAATAAACATGATATTGTTGATGATGATGATGGTATCAGTTTTTAAAACGAATTTGTTTTTGTATAGTGCAAGATTCAGTTCTATTTCGATGGATCTATAAATCATATGCTTGTTCTATTGGGAATTCCACTGACAATTGAACTACGACCCTTGGTAATTGCTCGCATTGTATGACTGTTTAGAATCGGATGTGTTCTCATGAAGCCATGGATGGATGATACTTTACAATATTGTGGTACTACTTGGCGATATTTGTAAATATCTAAAATCAAAACACCATATATTCTATAATCATCTGCATCTCTCCTCCTTACTGAGATGAAGTATTAGTAATTTTAAATATTTTTTATTGTTATCATAGATTTTTGTAATTCAAACTTCAACTAAAAAAAAATGATTCAAAAATTAAAGAAACTTTAAAAACAAATTGATTAGGTGAAAGTCAAAATTTTGCAACTTTTATAACGGAAAATCTAAAAATTATTCCTAATTTGGAAGAATCAATCGAAAAAAAATAAAATAAAAACGTCTTTCTTTTTACTATTAGTTCTTTTATTTTATACATTATATAAACTATTTAAACGAATTCTATTCTATTCATTTATTAAATTCAAAACTTATACTAGATGTTATAAAAAAATGGAATATATAAATAAACAACAACTTTTAAAATTAATAATAAATAATAAAATTACAAGAAATATTATTTTTAATTTTGTTAAATCAATACATAGAGAGAATTTAAATAAAAAAGAAACAAAACTATATAATTGGAACAAACTCTTGGAAGACCCTTTATTAATGGTGGAATATAAATATTTTAAATATTTAAATGACAATAGATTAGAAATTTTACCAAGACCTACAAAACAACAAATTCAATCTATTGCAGAATCATTGGTTAGATTAGATAGATTCGAAATTCTAAAGTCAATAATTCTTCAACTTTCATCAATTCATTCTGATATAATAGTAAAAGAACAACATATCGATTTCAACAGGATACTAACTGTGGCATGTGAATTTGGAAGATATCAAATAGCTGTTTATTTGGTTAATCATTTTAGATTAAAAGAATACATCGAAGCAATACTGAGAATTCCAAAGTCTGGAAATGTTAGACTTTTGAAATGGATGGTTAAGAGATTGGTTAGTAAGGAGAAATTCATTTGGATGGCACCGAGAATGTTGGAGATGGCTGTTAAATTTGGAAATTTTGAAATGGTAGTGTACCTGTCGAAATATACCAAAGCCAAGTCAACCAGCTCACTTCACTATGCAATTCTTCATAATCACTACAATGTAATTCAATGGTTGGTTGCTCATGGTGAACCGATTTGGGGATATGACATAGCAGACTTGGTTCGACATAAACAATTCGATGTTCTACAATCGGTGCTTGCACGTCTACCACCATCATTCTTTAAGAAGGAGAATCATCGATATGATGAAATAGTTGGTTGTGGTGATTTGGATATAGTAAAGACACTTCATAGTATGGGAGTGGAATTTACTTCGAAATCAATGTACCATGCAATTAAGAGTGGGAATCTAGAACTTGTTAAATGGCTGATTTCCAATGTTAGAATACTCTACCTGACCAATGTAATGGATGAAGCAGCTCGAAATGGAAAGTTTTCAATTTTACAATGGTTTCACTTTAATGTTAATGAAGGATGCTCATTCAAAGCTATTGACTATGCAGCTAAAATCGGAAGATTGGATATAATAGAGTGGTTAAATGAGAAAAGGGGTGAAGGATGTTCAATTAATGCTATGGATTTTGCAGCGGAAAACAATCACTTGGAAGTAGTGAAGTGGCTGAATGAGAAGAGAAGTGAAGGATGTTCAACAAAAGCTATGGATCAAGCTCTTATCGGTGGTCATTTGGAAATGTGTGAATGGTTGATGGAGAACCGAACAGAGGGATACAGCGATATGGCAATTAGGGTTCTTTCTTATTTCAATAATTTAACGATGTTGAAATGGTTAGTTGAAAGAAAGAAAGATGAAGTAGATCCCATTCATTTCTTTAACGTTGGTATCGAGATGGCAATTAGAAATAGTAGTTTGGATATAGTGAGATATCTATTGGATTTGGTGCCATCGGAAAGAGTAATTGGAAAACTAGAAGAGATCAGTTTCAAAGTAGTTAAATATGGTAGCATAGACATGGTTACCTTCTTTTTCAGAGATAGATGCATTAGAGTCGAAAAAGATGATATTATTGAATGTATTTTACTTAAAGATGTAAAGAAATTTAAAATACTACTTGATTATTATCAATTTAATGATTGGTCACCGATGGATATGGTATCGCAATTGGTTGTATTGGGCAACGTCGAAATGCTATCATATCTATTTTGCAAACACAAAGAACTTAGAGACTACAGTAAACTTACACTTAGATTAGCAATGAAAGAGAATCATTATAATATAATAGCATGGCTACTAGAGATACCATCACCGAACATTGTCTACACAGATTCGAAAGAGGAAGATCAAATCTACAACAACAAGTTCTACTTTAAGGAATATATTGAAAATCCAACGAAAACCATCTATCAACTAAAACTAAAAGCATTTAAAAATAACCAATTGATAATTTAAATAAAAACCAAAACAAAACAGGCTCATGCTTGTAACCATAAATCGAATAAAATAAAAAAAACCACTAAGATCACATTAACCCCACCAATTTTTTGGGAGCCAGTTTTGTTTTGTAATAAAATCTTTTGTGTTGATTCAGAACTAGTGATAATTATATACTTTTAGAATTCTCTCCAATGCGATAAACATTTTAGAATAAAACAAGTATCTATTTTATAATATAAAGTTTATTTTCATTATTATTAATAATAAAAAAAAGCAAACTATGATAATTTAAAATTTAATATCTTTTGGTCTTGATTCCAAGTATGGTTTCAATTGTGGAGATTCAGCCAACTTCTTGTGAAGTGCAAGACACTTTGGTGATTGTGTGAAGAGTTTATCATTCTTGGCCCATAGTAAATAATCGACACTATTGAAAACAGCCAAATCAGCCCATGATATCTTGTTTCCAAAGAGATGACCGTTGGAGTTGATCTTTGATTCCCATGCTTTGATGAGTCTTGGTGCAACAACATCGTCAAAGTTCTTTTTTTGCTCGGGACCACCCATAAATGCTTTGATGAATGAATCTAACATGTCGGCAACCGACAATACATAACTGAAAATCTCTGCATTCTCCTCTTCGTTGGCACCGAGTAATGAGTACTTTCTTGCAATATAACTCTCGATCGCCATCGATTGAGTAATACTGAGAGATCCATCTTGGTACCATGGAAGTTGTCCAAAGGTTAATTTCGAACGAATTTCATCGGTTAATGGTCCAATTCTGTCTTCAGTGTATTTTACACCTGCATAATTTAATAAGATTCTAATTTCTTCACCACGACCTCTGGCATCAAACTAATATTAAAAAAAAGTACAAATTAATTATATATTTTTGTGCAAAACATTGTATTTTGTACTTACATAATGGAAAATAGGTTGAGACATTTTTTAATTTAATTAGTTTATTTTTAAAATAGGAATGAATTGATTTATATATTTGATTTAATATTTATTTGATTTAATATTTATTTGTTGATTTTAGGAATAATTGAAATTTCATTATTTATATTGTTTGCATATATGCAAATTTCATTTAATTCTTAAAAAAAATTCCATGTTCTTAAAAGATGACCACAACACACACCTGATCGAAAATGTGTAATTTTAAAAAAAAAAAAGCTATGACAACACATTTTTTGTTTATAATAAACATGACTTTTATGGATGTAATTATCTTTGCTTTATTGCATTTATTAATGATAGGTACTTTAAAATGAAAAAGATACTTTCTAGAATGAGTGTTCTTTATTACATCAGAATAGAATATTTTCACTTATAGATATATGTCAATGCTATTTTTATTATTATTATTATTATAAGCTTTCCTATCTATTTGCAAACATTGTGACTTACACTTAAATTAGTAATGAAAGAGAATCATTTTAATATATATTAAATATGGTTATTAGAGATACCATCTTCCAACATTGTATTCACAGATTCGAAGAGGATCAAATCTAATTATTGTTGTAGTAGAAAGTTAAGAATTAGTTCTACTGTAAGGAATATATTGATAATCCAATGAAAGCCATCAATCAACTAAAAATAAATAATCATGTGCAAGCGACTTTGAAACCTCTCTCTTTATTTAAAAGATTGTCAAATAATTATGAATGAAAAAAAAAAAAAAGTAGTTTTGTTTATGTTTAAAGTTTTATTGACAATCTCTATCCACCTAGATTACCAGTACTTGTATTGGCACCAGCACTACTAGTTGACTTTGAAAGTTGTGGGTAATTTAAGATATTCTTCTTTCCTTTGTGCTGAGTGGGAGAAGTTGAAACTGAACATGATGATGAATTTGATGAAGACGACAAGTCATCGTGTGATCTGTTGTTGCTATTATTATTGTTATTGTTACTATTATTACTATTGCGTAATGTATATGGATTATTATTACTAATATTACTATTATTACAAGTGTTGTTAATTGATAATTCTTGTTTAGAGTTATCATTGAATCTATGAAGTTCGATATCATTTTTACTATTGTTATTGTTGTTGTTGTTATCGGTATCGATATCAATCTCATCTGGATTTGTTGTTTTGTTGTTAGAGTCGTCGGTAGTGATGACAACCTGTTGCAGTTGTGCATCCTTTAGAATGGCATGCGCATGATTCTGCACAAGATAACGAAGTCTCTGATTCTTTTCTCTCAAGAGAGAGAAACAAGCAATGATCGCTGCGAAAATGATGAAAAACAGTGTGTAGTTGGTGTTCAAGCTACCGTATTCAACGATGGCAATCGGCAGAATTGCAAAACTAACTGGGAGCAATACGATGAGATAGAGGAAGAACATTTGAGATGTTCCTAGTGTCAAGACACGCATTACACCTCCGAGATAGTAGAGTGTTCCCTCCCAGGTGTTGACCTCTTTGAACATCAGACACTGCACGGCAACCTGCACGCAAAACACAACGAGCGCACACAGATCTGCGCGATGTGGATCACGACGACGAATGATAGAGATATACATTAGACCGAGAGTGCTCGGTACGATAACAAGGAATCTGAGGAGTAAGAACATCAAGAGCATTCCGGGGTTGTGATAACGGATGTCTTGAATCACATAGTAGACCGAGGTAGCCAGTGTCGACACGACAACACCGACCTCGACAATCGACTCGGACGAGTAGAACTTGAGGAAACCTTGCTCCATCTCTTTGTCACGGAAGCGTTGAGTGAAACGATTACTGATACGATCGTAGTATCGCTCGAATATAAAGTAGGTCTTGTGTGCGGGTAGCGCTGGATTGGCTTGAACGATCTCGGCAAACAGAGCTTTGTTGGCAATCTCATTGAGACGTGTTCCAAATCCAACAGCGATATGGTAGAGCAGATAGCTACCTCCCTGAGAGACAATGATATTGGTGACGGTATCGTACTTTTGTACCAAACGGATCGTCACCAAACAAGCGATTCCAATGAATCCAGTGATTGAAGATCTCCAAAACTTGGCAGTCGGTACCGAGAAATTGATCCATAAAAATATTTGATAAGATGGCTCGTAAGGAGGAAACTAAAGGATAATTATTGTAAAAAAAAAGTAATAATAGAATATAAACAAATAAATTATTAGTTTTAATAAGATTGTTCATAAAAACAAATAAACATGGAAAACTTTAAATTGAAAATTCTAAAAATGGGAATGATAATTATAATAATAATAATGATTTTTAATTACTTACCCAATCTTCCCACCAAATTCTTGTTATGTTATTCGTTAATAATAGAATTTGAAGATATACAACTTCGACTCGACTGGTTGTCTTTGGAAAAACAATGACTGCAAATGCACAAATCAATGTAACAACCAATTCAGTGGAAATTCCAACGTCTCTCTTGAAAACATAGTTTCCAAACTTTAGATATGTGAAAAGCGATAGAAATATCTGCATTAGTATAGCCACGCTAATTAATACTCTAACTTTCTTTTTACATATAATATTAAAATATCTTTCAAATTGTCCTTCTAAAAAAAAATAAAATTAAATATTAATATTTAAAAATAAACATTTTTTTTTTAAAAGTATTAAATTAACTTACCAGTTAATAAATTATCTAAAACTGGATCATTTCTATGAAGGAAGTGCGGGGGTAGGTTTTGTTCCTGTAATAGTTTTTGTGTTTTTTTTGCAGCTGTTTTAGTAGAGGGTTTAATATCGGTTGACCAACCAATTTTTGGTAACCCAAAACACGATCTTACATCTTTATTTCTGTGCAGAAATATTAATGTAAATGGATTAATACGATCTCTGATTGACTTCGGAAACTTTGGAATCATCTTATCGGCGTAACGAGACATCATCTTGCTATTCTTTATGAAATTTGGAAGTGGAATCTGATATCTCTTTTCTTCATCGCTTTCATTTAATTGCTTATCTTTGTTACTATTTAATTCATTATTATTTCTACTATTCTTAAGACTATTGTTATTACTATTGTCCAAACTTTTATCCAAACTTTTACCAAGATTTATATTACCATTTAGATCATCGCCATTCACATTACTATTATTTAATTCATTGACGCCAATATCATAATCATCATTTACCACTACGAAAGTTGGCTTTTGGTCAATAATAATAACCTCATTTGATCTATTGTAATAAGCAATCTTCTCTTCTCCACTCATACTGATAAAAGTATTATTGTTATTATCATTATCATTATTGTTATTACTATTAATGTCCATCTTCACTATTTACTGAATGAATGTAAAATTATTTTGAAATTACTTCTAAACCGATTTAGATGTTGACTTGTGAATTAATTATATTACATTCAATCAATCAATCTTGAGGATGAATATGAATTGGTGTATTGTACTAGTTATTAATTAATAATATAAATATAGAAAAAACACAAACTACTTATAATGTGGTTAGCTATGGTGATTAGACTTGTGATCATGAAATAAAAATGTGGGTAGCCTACCTACAATTGATTATTTAGAAACGACTTGCTATTTTAGTACTGGTTTTAATTTTTTAAATGTGTTTTGTTTTTACACTAAAGGTGTTTGTTGACTGAGTTGAATGATTCGTGGTGTATCAGTGTACTTTTCTAAAATTGCCGTGGTGGTGCTTGGTGTGTGGGTGTGAATGAGAAACACAATTCAATTCAACTATGATCCAATCATTAATCAAAAACTATTTAATTATGATGAGCTGAAGGTTTGTTAAAAAAACTTATAAATAATATTATTATTTTATAATAAATAATTATTGTTGGTTTACAATTGATTTCGATTTTACTAAAAGTGAATGAGACCTTCTTCTGTCTGAATGTTGTGATTGTAAAAAAAAACAAACAAAACAAACAAAACAATTGTCAATTCCTCATCTCTTGTGTCACACAAACATCAACCAACCAGTAATAACCATTTGACATCAAATACGAGGAGACCTGATCATTGAACCACAACACAAATTCAAAGTATAGTGTGAAGGATCAGATGTTTTTATTTTTGTTTTTGTTTTTTGTTTTTTTCCTTTTTTTATTTTTATAATTAAAAGATTCTCAATAGTAAATCATAGATGCATGGTAGGAGTATTAAGAGCAAAGTTAAATAAAAACAAGCGAATGTAGACTTAGTTGAATTTTTTAAACACTGTTGTCACTGAGAGGGGGTACCTATTAATTATGTGAATTCAACGATTTGATAAGAATGAAAATCAATCAACAAGAAAATCTGGTTGATGATCAGAATTTTTATAGTTTTTTCAGATCCTACCGTTTGGTTGGGATTTCAACGATTTAAATTAAAAAATGAACAAAATAGTTATTTTTATAGAAATCAAGTCACCAACAATAAAATTTCAGTTTTTTAGATTGCTTCACAAGTACGTGGGTCAATTTATTTCGAAATTTGACCATACAACAAAATCATGATTGTGGAGATTTTTTTTTTTTTTCTTTTAAAAAAAAAAATTCCTTTTTGTGTTTGTTGATCTTTTTTTGTTAATAATACTTTCACTCTTTAAAGAGACACACAAAAACACGAAACAGAAATAAAAATAATCTTTTTTACATATTTATATAATAGGTTATAGTTGTCAAAGAGTTTGAAATGGATGTACATAACCTGACAATTGATTACCAAACTATTACAATAACCCTTTAATAGATTTAGTAGATACTTTTTTTCTGTTTGATTTTTTTTTGATTTATTTTTTTTTTTTTTTTTGGTAATTTTCTTTTTGGAATTGTTGTGTGTTTGTTGGTTTGAAATATCTTTTTTACAACATTGAGAGAAATGGGCAATGGTGGATACGTTATTGAATCAATTACATTGTTGTTTGTTGCTTATTTTTTGTTTAAAAATTCGATTCTACTAAAGATCTTTAATGATGGTTGTTTTTGTTTAATAACTTCCCAATAATAAATTAAAGACAAGACCTTTAATATAATAAAATAAATTTACAATGAAAAGAGAAAAAAAAAATCATTAAATTAAAAATAAATAAAGATATCTGTCTTGTTTTGTTTGAAAAGAAAATAGAAACAGGAAGGATAACGAAACTTCTCATTAAAATAATATCATCACATCATTTGCTATGGTGACTGGCAGAAATCATTCATAGCAAAAATACCTTGATTTATGCAAAGGTACCAAAGAATATTCAAAAGATTGAAAAATTCTAAAATTACAGATAAAAGATTACCATTGATGGTTCATTTTTTGTATTGTTTTTTTATAATTTTAGATTTTTTTTTGTTTTTTGATAAGAGATAAGGTGGAATTTAAATTGATCTAGACGCTAAAAAAAAAAACTAGTTCCCTGACGATGTGAAAAAATATGGCTGTTGCACATTAAACCCCAGTAATTTTTTTTAGTTTTGGATTTTTCGAAAATGATCATTTTTTTTCGAGACAATGAGTGACTTGACACCAAATTTTTTTTTTTTTTTTTTTTGATGAGAGGTGGTTCAGTGGTAACTAGTAAACAAACACCAGTTCATCAAAAAGCATTTTAAACAACATCATTTATCATTATTTGTACAATTTTCTGTGTTTTTATTCTTTTATCTCTTTTTTCTTTCAATCATTCTTCCTAATCTTTATCTTTCGTTTCTTTTAATTTCTTTTTAATTTTAATAACCCATTAATCTTAATCTTGACTTTAAATCTCCATTATCTTAACTTATTTGTTTACTTTTCCTGCTCCTCTTCTTCCTCTGCTCTTTTTTTCCTTTCCTTTCCTTTCCTTTCCTTTTTTTTTTTTTTTTTGTAAAACAATAAATATCTATATGCATTCAAACTCTCAGTGTTCTGCACTTCGTCTTCAAGTTGAAATATATGGAACTTTTAGATTTTTAACATGCATTAACGATATTAACCTTGAGATTCAATCTCTCTATGAATGTAAGTCAACAATAACTTGAAAATATTTACGACTGTAGTACTAACAGTCAAAAACAACTATTGCAATTCATTCTTTTCATAACAAAACAGATTTAGAAGAAGAATTATTCTCCAACTATGCTGTACATTTTAAGATATTGATTATTAAAGATGGTAATCATATCGCACTACCTGTAAATTCAAAAGTAAAAGACTGCCTAAAGAACATGGATCAAGTCTATCTCTTTGTAAGATTCAAAACACAACAAGAAAGAAAACAAACCATTCAAAAACTATTCCAACAACAAAAACAATCAACCAACATTAACAATAACAACAACAACAACAATAACAACTCCAACAATAATAGCATGTATGCTAAAATATTACAACGTCGTATTAGTAATAGTGAAATGCCAACGATAAACTCTGCTTTGGCACCAAACAACACATCACCTCTCCTTGTAAATAGTCGTCAACCATTCTCTTCAACAACTGTATTTTTGTAATAATAGTAAAAACAAACAACAAACAAATAGAATAATAATATATATTTAATATTTAATATTTAGATTTTTTTTTTAAACAACCAATAATAATATAACTTCAGAAACCATGTATCTATAAATACAAGATAATAATGTAAAATAATATAAAATATAACAACAAACAATTCAATCGAATCAAAATAAACTAAAAGAAAGAAAGAGAGACCTAATAGTTTCTACTTTAAATAACATAAAATTTGTATTTCTCTTTATTTGTGTTTGAATGTTTATCTACATATGACCACTACCAGCTGGTTTGACAACATCAGGATTTGGTTGATGCAATGTAGGTCTAACCTCTGGATACCGATGACTTTACCGCTGCCAATAGGTAGAGCTGTGCCAAGTCGTAGTTGTGAACAAACGAAATATTCTGACCCGGGGTTCCAAAAAGCTGAAGAACACCATCCTTTTGATTGGAGTTTGCCAATTGATATAAGAAACGAGAACCACAGCCTTCTCTTCCATAGACAATCGAAGGTTGGATAACACGCCACCAATCTAACGGTATTTCTCCTCAAAAGAATAGAGAAGACCGAACCACCTGTTGACTATCTTTACCTCTAGCACTGTACTCTATGGTTCAAGCAACTACGATCATCTAACTGAGAACTCTCGGTATAATAATTCATTTGTGGAATTCAGTGACAAAGAAAAGTTGGAGGAGAAATACCACATACATCTATCTTTTTTTTTTTATTTACTCTCTTTCTCAAGTAAGAAGACATCTTTCTCTTGATTCCTTACTAATCCATAAAATTTGAATCCATAATTAAACTTCAGTACCAACAGATCCAGTTCCCAAATCTAAACAGAAGACTATTTTTTTTTTATATAAGATCTAATAATGAGAATATTTATAACTTGAATAGTATTATTATATAAGTTTTCATATTCGAAGCATTTGAAAAGTGTATAAAAACTTATATATATATAAAACTTATTCTATTTTAAATTTAATTTCCATATTTGGAAAAGAAATCGTATTATTTTCATTAAATTTACTTTTTTTCATACTAACAAATCTTTTTTTTTTTTTAATATCTCATTGAATTTACCTTATAATAATAATATATTATTGATATTTAAATAAATAAAAAAATGGTATTGGTATCTAAATCAAGTACATTAGCTTCCGATTTAAATAGAAATTTAAAAGTAAAGATAGATTCATTGAAAAGGTATGAAAGTAAACAGAGAAGTTCAATCGAACTATAGAATTATATTACAATGAGATTAGCTCATTCGTTTTTTTTTTAATCATTTAATCACATTTATATATTATATAGATTAGAGAAAGATTACAAATATTATCAAAAGGAATTGGAAGAGCAAAAGAATACAGTACAACAATTTAAGAATGATAGCACAAAAGATGAATATGATGTAAAGAAACAGGTAATTAAATAATAATATAATAAACATACATATATATATATTTAGTTGTTATTAATAATGTATTTCTTAATGAATTCAAATAGGTTGAGATATTAGATGAAAATAAAACAATGATTATAGATACTGTGAAAAGATTAACAGATTCAGTGAATATTTTAACAGATTTTTTGGTATGTTATTAATAACAACAAAAACATTGTATTATTATTATATATTTATATTAATATCGTTTTGTAAAACAACAGGATGATAATCAAGATAAAACTGAAAGTTTAGAACAATATAATGAAGCTTTAGAATTGGTTGAAAGATTGTATTCAGAGTATTTAGATGGAAATTAAAGTAAAGATAATTATTTTGCAATAAAGAATAATAATTGAGAGAGGTTTTATGTAAATATATAAAAAATGTTTTGTTTTATTGTTTTGTTTTGTTAACTATTTTGTTTTGTATTGTTGATTTTATTTATTTTATTTTCTTGTACCTTTCTTCTTGGCTTCAACACGTTTGGTTGCTCTAAGTTCCTTCTTCATTCTCTTATCGACGACCTTGTATTTACTACCGCTACCACCACCGGTCTTGAACTTCTTGGAGATGACAACGAGTTTCTTTTGCTTGGCGTGACCAGCCTTGTTACTGTTTTCATAGAGTTTCTCGATGGCACGTGTCTTCTCACGATTGGACATCTCCTCGTTGTCGACGACAGAGTTGGCCTTGTCTTTCAGCTTCTCGAGACGCTTGGCAGTTCTATACTTCTTTCTGGCCTTGGCTTCGGCGATCTTCTTGATCGGACGTGAGTCGATCTCACGAATCTCACGCTTGATCTCCTCTACCATCTCCTTGGTGAGTGGTGTCTGTGGCTTGTTGTGACGGTCTTCGTCTTGGGTGAACCAATCGGGTAGATCGTCGTCGTTGAACGCATATCTATTGAAAGCGTCGTCAGTCATATCTTGCTTGACCTTCTTTCTCAACATCATCGTTCCCATTGCCAGTGTCTTGATACGTGAGTCTTCGTCCTCAGAGTCGGAGCTCTCATACTCGATATCCTGCTCCATTGGAACCACTTCAAACTGATTGTCTTCACCCTGCTTGGCGTCTTCTTGCTCTTCGTCACTGTCATCCAATTGTCCGGTTGGCGCCGATTGATATTTAGAGGACGACGACGATGATTTGTCTTTCTTACTCTTCTTTGATTCTTTCTTGGTTGTCGATTTCGATTCGGTCGATGTCTTTTGAAGTTTGATTGGTCTGTCCAGTTCGGGATCTTCCTCTGCTGCGGCGGTATCTTCGTCGTCACCAGTGACACCTCTGAAAAGAGATTGGTTGAACCACATTGATGCTGACTTTTCAGAGGTTGCTCTCTTCTTTCCGTCGTAAAGCAAACTACTCTTGTTATCACTCAGCTTCATCTCCATGGTTTCATCGTCTTCAATCTCGAGATCGTCCATTCCCTTACCGCTGTAATCCGATAGCTTATCCTTTGTTACTCTGCTTACATCGACTTCTCCACTCTTTCCTTTGACTCTCTTTAAATACTGTGAATACTGTTCATCCAATTGTTGTTCCATAAACTCTTCATTATCCATTTCAAAATCTTCATCATTTTCATATTCTTCTACAATTAATAAATAAGAAATAATCGTTGTTTTGTTAAAATTAAATTACTTATAAAAAAATAGAATATATTCTATAATTACCTTGATTCATTTCATCTTCAGAATCTACAATTTCATCTGGATCGACATCTGCAGATGCATCGATTTCAAATTGATCATCCTTTCCTTTTTGTAAATCGAAAAGATTGTTATCGTCAATCTGATCGATGGAATCACCTGGAATAGTCATATTCAATTGTAATCTCTGTTGGAGTACTCTCTTCTTTTCATTTTGTTTCTTCTTTTCCTTCTTCTTTCTCTTTTCCAATTTAGATTGATTCTCTTCCAACTGTTGTTTTGTTTTTAATAAACAATAAGTAAATATAATTATTTTTGATATATATATAGATTAAAATAGAAATACTTACCAATTTATCTAAATTCTCATCTAATTCCTCTTGAGTAAGTAAACGATTGGTATCTGGTTGTTCAACTTGAGCTGCTTCTTCCTCTTTCTTTCCTTCTAATGATTCTTTGTATTCCAACATCTCCTTCTTCCACTTGATCAGCACCTTAAAGTCGAATTTACCGAGAACTTTGATATCTTTGAAACACTCTTTGATCTCAGTGGTGGTCGATGGATGGTCAAAGTACATCTTGCTCTCTACGTCGAATTGGAGCGAGTTGACCGATGCCAAAATCTTCAAATGATCGTTACCCTCCACGAAATCCTTGACGGTTGCAGTCTTTGCAATCTCTGTGATACCCTCTTCGTAACCGGAACGATTACGCTTGGTCGTTGTCTTTCCGAGATCGATGTGCTTTGGTGCCTCTTTGATCTCCTTGAAAACGTATTTCGGATCCAACAACTTTGGATCGATGTGCTTTGGTGCCAAGAATCCCTGACAGACAACAAAGATTTCGGCAGAGGCATTACGAGATGCCTGTGGCTTGGTGGAATCGACCTTCTTGAATAACTGGTGGAAAACCCAGAGCAAAGCATTGTAATCTGGTCCTCTGAACACCTTGGTAACGAACCAACCACCAGCAACCAAAAACTCAGTAGCCAATTTCAAAGCGTGCAAAGTCAACTCTGCCTGTTGGTAAGCATCTTGAATCCATGAAGTACCCATATTAGGTGCACCGTCATGCAAACAACTAAAAATAAATAATAATAATTATAAAATAGATTAGATTATTATTATATTATAACATTTAAAAAAAAAAAAAAAAAAAACACATACATATCAACTTTCCATGTTTTTAAAGATTTCTTAATTTCAGTTCTACATTTCTGAGTGGTAATATCCTCTTGCAAACCAATACAGTTCTTAATTGGACGAATTGGGTCGAGATCGACACCGACAATCAAAGATTGTACTGGCATATATTTTGAAGCTACTTGCATCCTATTAATTTAGTATATATAAAAGTAAAGAGTAGTTTGATAGATTATTAGTATTTTTGATTTGTGATTCAACCAACATGACATGTTGTTGAATTTGAGAGTATATTTTGTATTACTTACCAACCACCTGGTGCAGCACAAAGATCTAGACATGCTTTAGCAGAACCTAAAAAGTTATATTTCTTATTGAGTTGAATCAACTTGAAAGCGGCACGGGATCTATAACCCTGTTCCTTAGCCAAATAGTAGAACTTATCAAGACGTCCCTTGGCCAACTTCTTTTTTTTCTGTCCCATTCTTCTTTATAATAAAATATTAATGATCAATAAATTTGTTATTTATAAATAAAATAAGATATATTATTATTATTATATTATTTGTAAATTATATAATTTATGATTTAATAAATAATTAAAATAAAAAAAAAAAAAAAAGAACTCTCGTTTTTAAAAAAAATAAAATAAAAATAAAAAAAATTGATGAAAAAAAAACGAATCAAAATTTTATTTAATTTAATTAATTGTGCGATTTGTTATATTTTTTCACAAATTTGGCTATTATTTACATAAATATATTATTTTTTATTAAATAATAAAATAAGTAATATTACTAACTAATTTTTTGAAGTTCAAGTTCTTTTATTTTTGCAACACCTTGATACTTATAATTGATAGACAGAGTGTTTCTAGGTATTCAGTGGATGTTTTTGGATTATAGAAACTATTGTATTGATTGTATTGAATTGGCTTATTCAATTGCACTGCTCTATGGGATGCGTTCGGTACCGTAGTTTTGCACTGTGTGTTGATGTCGTTATTAGTGAGTCTCTCCAGGTTGATGGCAATTTTAATGACAGTTAGGTCTTTGACCTGCCAGTTGGTAGAATGATAGATAGAGATCGTGATAGTCATCTCGTAGTTTTGACACGAACGTTTCGACTATCCACTTCATGTCATCGATATTGTTACTTTGTATTTCGCAGGAAGTAGCGAATTGAACTGCATGGCAAACCTGATTAATGTGAGATCACCTTGCGTGAGCCTACCAAAGGTATCCTCATTATTACTGGAAATCATATAATGTTTATCTACTGCATCTGCTAGTTCAGAGATGGTGGTAGGTTGCGATCCTTCCAAGGCAAGTTGCTCGTACCATATTCTCATGTCCTCGGGAAACAATGCTTATACCGACTACCTAAGATCTAATCCTTCTCAATGGAAGCTTCAAATAATAATCTTCGGATGCTTCGGTGAAATACTTTAAAAATTCAGATTCGTCATCCATATTTCTTTTGCATTTGTTGTGATCGACAGGAACGAAACGATTATGTATATATATATGATAATGTTATTAATATTGTTATTAACTTTGTCGTCAGTTGTTATGTGATGATCAGTAGTTGTAGTTATTATTAATTAAAGTTACTATTATCGCTATTATTATTATTATCTTGTAGCTAGCGCTATTAGTGTCGTTGTCACTGCTCGGTAGTGTTGATAATCTTCAGAATGAACTGTGAGAAATGCTGCTTATCAATTGATTCAAAGAGTAGTATCTAATTGGTGTTCCTCTTCTAATTCGTCTTGCTGTTCTACTTCTTCCAAATATCCTCTTCGAGGATGAATACTGATGTTAAAAAAAGATTTATATATATTATGTTTCAAAATAGTAGAACGCAAATGATCTAACAAATGAAAAACTAAAGTAGGATTTAAAAGTTAAATGGTGATTTCTTTGTTTTTTTTTTTTTTTTTTAAGATAACTGAATGAAAATGTGTATGTTTTAGTTTTATTAATTGGTTTTCATCAAACACAGCCAAACCTCCTGAACCTACTATCCTTGCGGTCACCATCAGTTCATTATAGAAATAGATTAAGTAGTTACCGAATTCAATTCTTTTGAAGTCAAGGACGGACCTTATGTAGACACTTTACCAGTCCTTCCAGCCTACAGTGAGAACCACCGCATTGGATGTGATGTGTTGATGTTTTTAAGTAGAGTATCTACTATTGCATCATAGTGGTAATGTGTGGTTGAGTTGGTTTGAGTTGAGTACAATCGTAGTAAAGTACTATAAGTAGTGAGTTGTGTGATGTGGATTCTGTAATGGAATACTAATGTAGTTTCAAATGGAACAGTTATGAGCTCTCTGATTAACTCTGTTTACTGATTAATATAAGGGAATAGTCCGCTTCTTCACAGGTGTTCTCACTACCTACGACAAGAAGCAACTACCTTCCAAGATCTTGAAGGAAGAACTCCGCAGACTCCGTTTAAAAGAAAGAAACGTCTTCATCAGAAGCAACAGTAATAATTACTAAAGTGAGATCTATATAGACTTTCCAGAGTTTTTTGATTTGAAACTTCCACTTAGCAGGATCAGTGTTTAGAACGTTGGCATAAGTATTGTTTGCATCATTGAACTTAATCAATAGAGTCTGTCATTATTATTGTTACTCTCAATGTTATTTGGAGATTAAATAATGTATTATCGTTATTATAGTTATTATATCTTTATTAGGTGAGACGGTGTCGTGGTCACTGCTTGGTAGTGTTTCATTATTTGATACGCTGCTTCACGTTTATAGACAGGCAACTACTTAAAAGCATCACATTACGATTCTACAGTAAAATTACTATTTTTTTACCATCTAGTACCAAACTTAAAGATTAGTATTTATCTTTTATATTTTTAATTTATTAAAGTTAAATAATATATTAGGAATAAGTACAAAGTAAGATGTATTCAAATATATAAGTCTTAATTTAAAAAAATAAAAATAAAAAATAAAAAAAAATAAAAAAGAAAAAAAGTTATAAACTCAAACATGACAATTATTTAGTATTGTTTGAAAACAAGATAATTATTTATTTTATTTTATTCTTTAAAAATAATAAATTTAATGAAATATTATATATACATTTATAATGTCTATAACAGAGATACTTAGACAAAGAATAGTAGATAGTTTCAATAGAGGTGACTCACAAGCACAGATAGCTCGCACTTTTGGAGTTAGTAGAGGAACAGTAGTAAATAGAATCAAAAGATTCGAACAAATAGAATCTTTGAAAGATAGAGTAAGAACAGGTAGACCAAGAATATTCAGTGACAGAATCAGAAGAGCAATAGTCAGATTTTTGTTAATTCGAGAATGTATGACCGTTCCCCAAGTGCAACAATGTATCGAGAGATGATTCAATAGGCTCGTTTCTATTAGCCAGATTCACAGAAAATAATCCATCAACAATTTCTTGTATACAAACCTCTGTCGAAAAAACATGATTTGACACCGGCTGCAATCAAGGCAAGGTTGGCTTTCGCCAAAGAACATCGTCACTGGACAGTCGACCAATGGAAGCACTGTATATTCACCGATGAGTCTACAATCGAATCAAATCCTAAGAATTACAATCAATATGAATGGAACAGACTTGGTTGCAACAGATTCGAGAGAGTTTACAGGATGAGGAGATACCTGCGAAGGAAGTTTAATTTTTGGAGTTGTGTGACACCAGTTGGAACAGGCTATCTTGCTGAAATCGAAGGAACTTGGAAAACCAACAATATATACACAGTAAAAACTAAAACCATATTTTTTGAACATTTTTTTTTGAGTTTTTGCATAAAAAATATCTTGATCAAAAAAGGAAATGTACCCCAATAAACACAGCGTGAACGAGCTTTAATAGAAAGAATGCAAATTTTACAAAATCATCTTAAAAACTATAAAAGCAGCAACAACTGAATTCATTTGTTTCATTTCAACAAGTCAAATACACGAGGTATATTATTTATGTTTTTTCAAATATAGTTAATTTATATTTGTAAATCATTTATTTTTTTTATTTGTAAATCATTTATTTTTTTTTAATTTTTTTATTTTTAAAAAAAAAAATTTTTGATCAAAAATGTCTTTTTTTAATCAATATTTTAACCTACCACCCACACCGGATTTCACCAAAAAATTTTCTTTCACATCACCAACTAAACCATCTACTCTATCAAACTCTCATGAATCTCTTTTGGAATCATTTTTCAACAACAATGATAGTTCCAATGATTTCAATCATGATATGGAATCAAATTATCCATATCATGATTCCTTTTCACATTTGGAATTGGAACAGCACCCACTTTTTGATGAACACTCTATCAATTCAAATTCACAAATGAAATTGGAAATGGATCGTATGGAACACATTGGTCAACATTCATTAGACACAGCTGTGGAGTCTCCATCTTTATCAAATTGTCAAGAACCATTGGATTCATATGATAGCAATCTAAAAAGGAAAGTCATTAAATGTAGACCGCAATTTCTCACACCAATCAAAAAGAAAATGCGAGTGGAGGGTCTAACATCTATTGAAGGACACGTTAACACTTGGCATGTGGGGACTGTCTTGAGTATTGATGAACAATCAAAAACCGCAGATATCCAATACGAAGATGGCAATGAAATCGAAACGTTGGAATTCGATAAGCTCAAGCCCTACTACAAAGAAAAAAGAACGATTGAAGATTTGGAAAAGAATAGTTTGATTATCTTCAAACTTGGAACCAACTACTTCAATGGTCGGTTTGTTCGAAAATTGAGAAATGTGTACCAGGTGCATTCTAAGTATCTTAGAGCTTGTTTTTATGTCAAACCAAAGCATTGTAAATATTATTACACATTTGGTAATACAAACCAGAAAATTTAAAATAAAATTAATAAAAAAAATATTTTTTTTTGACCTTATTAATAATTTTTTTTTATTTTTATTTCTGTGTTCCCTCGTTGTTGATAGATCGTTTAACCTTTACTATTTAAAATAATAAATAAATAGATGCTGTTCTTGTTGTTCTTGTTGTTATTCATGTTGTTGTTCTTGTTGGACTTTTTGCTGTAGTTGTTCTTGTTGTTGTTCTTCACTATATCGACACCATCTATTTTTTTTTTTTTTTGTTAGTTCACATTCTAAACATCAATTAAATATACACTGGAATGACATACTATTTGATATTCATGTTGTTGTTCTTGTTGTTGTGGCATGTTTATTTTAATCTTGTAACTATTTGTTGTAAATTGCTTTGATATTCTATTTACTTTTGTGCACAGAGATACTCTATTTCTTTATCGATATTTTAATTAATTACATTTAATCGTTTTTTATTTCTAATAAACTAAACATCTTACCAATTCCATATAATTGTTAACAGGCAAACTATTAATAACTATTGGTTGTGTTCTACTATTTCTTATCTCATTATTGTTATTTGATCAGATATGTTGTCGATGATGATAATAATAAATCACAGTTTTTATTAATAAAAATAAACAAACTTATATTAAACAATTATTTAATTTGATTATAATAAAATAGTTAATAAATAAATAAATAATTAAATAATTATAACTTGTGAATGATGTGATTGTGATATCACTGTGGAAAAGTATCGATCTGCTAACTAACAAAAGATGATGGTTTACTTATAGCAGTAACATGAACCCAAACAAAGTTAACTCTACATATGTAGTGCACTACATGTGATATAAAAAGAAGAACTATTTAAAAATAAATAATGGAAAATAATGATTCAACAAATGATCGTAAAAAAATGTTGCTTATTTTATTAATTTTATTAAATTTTTTTAATCTTAATTATATCTATGCTCAGAATTAAACAATAATGAATAGTAATATTAATAATAATAATAATAATAATAATAATAATAATAATAATAATAATAATAATAATAATAATAATAATGCTAATTTACTTATAATCAATGGAATACTATTATTAGATACAAAATCAAAAAGAAAATATACTGAAATGGATTATAGTACAGTTGATGACCCAGAATTGGATGAAATTTATAATAAATATTTTCAAGTTACAACTAAATCAATAGAGAATAATTATAAATATATCTACCCAACTAAAGACACAGTAGCAGTTAGTAGGACAGTATATGTTAAAAATAAAATAATCAAAAAAGAGATATACTTGAATATATCACAAGAACAAAGAAATGGAATGCCAGGGATTCATCAATATTATTTAAATTGTGTTAGAAGTCATTATTTCAATTGTAAGTATTACAATTTGAAATGATCTTGTGCTTAAGTTCGTAGATTTGTTAACAAATATATATAGATACATCTATTAAAGAAATAGAGAGACTATTTAATCCACATTTCGGAGACGATGAAGATAACTATGATAAAATCACATATGCCAAAATGGAAACCATTAGTGAGAGTTATTATCGCATGGTATGTTGAACACAAAGATTTAGAAAGATTGAGATGTTTGCTAACATAGACTTAATATTTAGAAATTACCGATATCAATTATTAAAGAATCAACTGTAAATGGTATCGGTAAGATATTTTATTTAGATATCGTAAATTTAATACAAACTGTACTTTCCGATCAAGAACATTTCGAAACGTTTGGATTGAACTCATCTTACAATTTTATTATGATCCACGTCTTTTCAGACTCATTTCAATTTAATAAATCCAAGTCTGCTTTGGGAGTTTACATTAATTTAGACTCACCAAATTTAATACAATCTAAAAAAGAATTATATCGGTATGGGATAATTACATATATATATGTAGTGTGTAAATTTAATTAATTATTTTTGTTATTTTAATATTTTCTTAGATTTGCTATCTCTGTAATTATTAAAGGAGTTAGAAAGAAAATAAAAAACCAAGACATGGTAGTTCTTTGTATTAATGAGATATTCAAAGATTTAATTTCTCATGTAATTTTAAATACACCCATTATTTGTAATAAAAATATAAAAATATTTTTAAATATTGGTGTAATTACAGGCGATAATCCAGGTGTCCACGATGCTATCGGCATGAAATCACCTACACAGGCAAATGCTTGCAGAAGAGCGGAATGCAAATATAAATGCAGATGTCAAGTTTTAGAGGAACCTGTATCAGTTGAAAGCAATATAAATGGATTTGAGGTGGAATACAAAACATACGTCAACAGTACAGTTAAAACAAACATACAAGCATTACGTTTATCAAATGATAAACGAGAATCATATGGTTTGTTACAAAATAATTGTAAATATATATCAAATACATCATGTGAATGCATTATTTTAAGGAAATATTAATTAATAATTAATCATCTAGCATCTATTTTTCTAAATAAAAAGATCAATATGTTTCTGCAGAGTGCTATCGATCCTCTTCATTTGTTATATCTTGGTATAAACAAAAGACATGTTACCGAGTATGTATAACATGTATATTAATCATATGAATGCAATTTAATTAATACTCTCTTTAGACTTTTATCTTTGTTGAATAAAGGGCAGAGGGAACAATTGGATATGGTGTTCCGTAGTCATCCACCAGCCTATGGAGTCAGAATTAAAGATTTTGTATATGTACACAAATCATTTAGGGGATACGAGCACAAATCATTGGTGCTTTCCCTATCAAGAGGAATATTATTGGCTTTACCAAAAATCATTCCAAAATATAGCTCTATTGATAAACTGAATTTATTTTTGGTATTTATATAATAAAATTATTTAATTAATAAAATATATAAACACTAACAATTATAATTTATATGATTAGGAATTGATTAATGTTATAATATTGTTTGAGAAACTCTGTTGTTTTATGAACTATTCAGATCTTAAGATACAAGCAGATATTGATCAAGTAGGTACTATGATAAAAGATCATCAGCAACAATATTTTAGATGGTATGTTAAATATAAAGACTCTGGATACTCAAAAAAAAAAAAAAGTATGTTTATAATTAAAATTAAGAGAAATGATTCACTGGTTTTATATCACAAAGGAATATTAATTATAATCGTTTAAATCAGTGAAAGAGACTAAAGAAACTGAAGAGGTGGTTGTTATGGACGAAGATGAAGATGTTGATGACGTTTGTTTTGATGAAGACGACGAAGATGAAGATGATGCTAATGAAAATTTAGAAATAGATTTTCCACACGGTAAAGTTTTCCCCAACTTCCACCTTCTAACCCATCTGTATGAAGATATACAACTATTTAGTCATCCAACTAAGGACAGTATTATAAATGTAGATGTGATGGAGCAAATACACCAGTGTATGCAAGAAAAAGAAGGTGTATGGTTTTATAATAACTGTGAAAATTAAAAATTAGATACTAACTTTAAAAATTTAAAGAATACATCCAATGGTAAAAATCGAAGTAAATTCTTTTTACTATTTATGTTAAAACGTTATAGTTTTTTGTTAAGCGGTACATCCAACTTGTGGAAATATGATCGTAGTGACATTTTTGTTCATCATTATAAATCTGTAATATCGAACAAATCTTTATCCAAAGAATTAAGTGAATTCCCAATTCAGATACAGGCTCTATTTACATACTATTCAAATGGTAAACTGATCACCTCTATTACAAAAGGAAAGTCAATTCATATCAATGGTGACCAAGTATTGAAAGGTGTTAAAGTATATGGTATACCTCAACATAAACCAAACTCCAATAGACACCCAAATGGTCACCATTGTGCTTACACGTGCACTACCATAAGGAGGAATGCAAATGATGTTCAAACAATTATTGTTTATTGTAACATAGTTAGCATATGGATAGTAAAGTATTTTGGTGAGAAAGAGCAAGTTTTCTTAGAGGTATGTCTTAATTAATTGTGAAATCCAACAAATTTGTAATTTGTATAAAATGTAACTAACAACAAATCTGTATAATATACTTTGTAATAGGTTAAAAACCATAGAGAAGTAGAGGATTTAAATTCTAATATAATGAAAACTAGAAATATACGCTTACACAACAATCTATTTAAAAACCTATCGCAACAAGAGATCCAACAAAACAGTTCTTCATACATCGACAAGATAGTTGATTTAACAAACAAGAATATGAAGTTTTATCAACAAACTGACCAGACAGTTTTTATAAGTGCACAACAACTCCGCAACAAGATCGAATTATGGAATGACATTTTATTGGGATATGGAAAGGATTATTTTTTTATTATTGATAACAATGCAAAAAAAGAAATAAACTAAAATCGACTTTGGTATCATTTACACGGTACTTAAATATTAAAATTTATAAATTTTTTTTTTACAATTAAATTCCAATTGGTTTCGATTAATTTAATTGAATTAAAGTTTGAATTATGATCTTTTTAAATATATAAACACTGTGAATAAATAAATATATTAATATCTAACTAGTATGATGGTGTCAAAAAATTGTGTTTTTATTATAATTATTTTATTAAAATCTTCTTACAAGAGATATATAGTGATCGTAGTCGATACGCGCGACGGTAATGATCCTTGGAGTCACGCGCAGGACTAACCAACTCCTGGTGAATGTCAGCGATGTTGTCGGTGGACATACGCGTCATGAATAAGAAACAAAGATTTCATTTTAATAACGTGTATGTTGGTATGGATGGAATGTAAATTGTCTATTTGGTAATCTAGGTGTTGTTACAATTGTCGAACCTCCCACTCCATGATAGTTCTCTTGTGAAGACTGAGATGAATCGAAATCATCTGTTGTACCTGGTGATTGTTGAATTAGAGCTGTATTATTAGAGTTGTTGACTGGTACAGTACCAATGCTATTATATTGAGGGTGCTGGGATTGAAGTTGCCCAGATATGTATAAACTATTATTGGTCGTGTAAACAGAGTGGTCAACTAATCTAAATGTATTTGGATCAAATTGATTAGAATACATTGGTTGTGAGTATAACGTATTTCCATTGTTAGCAGGAAGTTGGTAAAGCTCATTGACACCAATAGGATGATGGACCTGAACGACAGCAGACCGAGGAGATTGATCGAAAGTAGGCTGAGGAGATTGAGGGAAAGCAGGCTGAGGAGATTGAGTCAAAGCAGGCTGAGGAGATTGAGGGAAAGCAGGCTGAGGAGATTGAGTCAAAGCAGGCTGAAGAACTTGAACGACAGCAGGCTGAAGAGTTTGAGCAACAGCACGTACATGTTGACGCTGAGGTACGGCCGGGGGATTCACTGTGTTTTTTTTTGAAAATAATATATATTTCAAAAATCGTGCAATGTTCGAATACAATCCTAAATACTCTAATAAAAATCAATTTATCAGATGGTAAGATATTATATAAAAATCAACAAGTGAATTCAAAAATTATCTACATAAATACATGTATAGCATTGATCTTACCTTGTCTATTAGCTTCATCTTCATTTCCATTAAATTTATCCGCACTTTGATAGTGACAATAAAATTTTGATATTTCATTCTTCAGCTCTAGTGTGCTTAATTCGTGAGGTTCTGTTGCTCTACCATTCTTTATTAACAATGCTCTTTTATCCTCTTCTATAATTAGGTGAGTTAATTAGTTTAAAATTTATTTATTATTGTAGAATAAATATTTACTATTATAATGATAGTGAGCAGGTTGTAATACTGACTCTACTATTTTCGAAGTGTATAAATATTTGCCTTTTTCGATGAAAGCTTTACGAAAAATTCGAAAGATAAAAACAAACTCATGGTCTTGCATTCCATTTTCTAATCTATTTACTGCTGGGGTCTGTATAATCTTGGTATCTACATTCTGTTTGAATTCAGAGGTTGCAACTCTCTTGGTTTTGTCCATAATCACTTTAATGAGTGAATTGTTAATTGATAGCACCCCCATTTTGGATAAATGGGTTTGATAATCAGATAATTTCACTTTTCTCTCATTAGAAATATGACTAACACTAAAACGTAGTTGAGAAGTTTTATTAATTTTTTTAATTGTTTTTACACAATCTTTTAGAGAAAAATAGTTCTCCAAACTAAATATTGCTACTTGGTTGATATTTTCAAATACATAATTATTTATTTTAGATACTCTTTTGCTTAGAAGCATTATTGTGTCTACTAATTTTTTTATGATTAGATATAGATGTTGAATATTCTCAGAATCTGTTCCTATTATTTGATTGGTTTCTACACTTCCTAACTCAGACAACGAGTTATTCAAATTTTCTCTAGACTCATTGTCCGTTGAAAATTGTTTACCTGTGATTTCAGCAAATAATCTTTGTTTCATTACCTCATCACAAATAATGAATTCCTCATATGTCTTTGGTATATCCATTTTACTAATTATTTAATATTTTATAACTATCAGCGATTTGTGATGTTCACTTAATTCATTTATATAAATATTCAATTATTTGAATGAAAAAAAAAAAAAAAAAAATCTGTTGAAAAAAAATGTGATTTCATAACGTTATGAAAAGGAGATGGTTATGATTTGTAGTATTCAATTTTTTTTTCTGCGAACCCACATACATTTGAAACGATTTGTAAATATTTCCCTCTAAAATATCATTTGCATTCATATTCCTAATATATCGTGGGTGAAAGTGGGTGAAAGTCATGTAAAAACAAATTATTCTATATTTGGAAGTTAGATTATCAGTGAAAAATCGAAATAAATAAAATTTAATTAATTTTGTAATATATTTTTATTTTTTTTTATTTTTAATGAAAATCAAGGAAAAAATGCTTTGACTTGATGATTTTCGATAAAGAACTCATAACAAGCATCAGGATTAACATTTTCAATTATTTCATTAGTTTTTAATAGTCTAATTGTTAGAGTTTTTTTGTTTTTCTTAGTTATTATAGAGTTTATAACAGCACAGAAAACATGGGTTTTATCAGCTTTGTAGGTATACAATACATATCTACCTTCTACCATTCTATCATTCGAAATACTTTCTGTTGCACTTTGTCTTGTAATATAATCAACACTGTAATAGTTAGCAATTACTTCACTAAATTTATTAAACATTAGATTAGTTATAAAACATATTTTGTTATTTTTACTTACTCTTTGAATGCAACTCTATATGTATTATCTTTCTTATTATAATCTATAATGTGACCATCCCACCAAGAATAATAATAAGCACAATCTATATCTTCGTCAACACCATACAATACAGATACTCTTTGATTTAAAAGAAACTTTGGTTTACAGTTGAAATCTGTTGGAGCAACTTCAATTGACTCTATTCCAAATAAACTATTTAAATCAAAATTGGACATATTGAAATGTTGATTTCGCTGTCTATCTTTCTCTATCTTTCTCAACTCTTCCCATTGACGTCTCAGTGCAGTATGATCACTTTCATTAACGTTACCACTATCTTCCTCGTTGTTGATGAAAAACATGTTGATAGATCGTTCAATTAGTTGATATGTTAGATCTTTTGTTATTTTTTTTTGCTTCTGATAGTTGTTGTTGTTTTTCTTGTTCTTCAAGCACTCTTTGTAAAGCATCTACATTTTGTTGCATTAATGTTGATGATTGTTGCTGTATCATTTGTCTTAGTTCTTCTATTCTATCATCAAACATCTTTCTTCTTTTGGATTCTCTGACATCTCTTACTATTGGTGGTGGAAATGAGGTTGATAGATGCTGTTTTTGTTGTTCTTGTTGCTCTTGTAGTTGTTCTTGTTGCTCTTGTTGTTGTTCATGTTGTTGTTGTTCTTGTTGTTGTGGCTTGTTTATTTTAATCTTGTAACTATTTGTTGTAAATTGCTTTGATTAATTACATTAGTTTTAATTGTTTTTTTTTTTTTAATAAACTAAACATCTTACCAATTCTAACTTATCATTATTATATACAGAATGATTCGACAAGGTCTTAATAAGAATATCAATCAAGATATTTATATATTCCATATAGTTAACAGCTGACTGTTTGAATCGGTCATAGAATGTATAAGGCTGTCCATGCAAGAGTGTACCTGGTGAGACCGTTATCAATGTCAGTTTAGCCGTACACTTGAGGAAGTCTTCGATGTCTTTTCGTAAGGTTTCATTGGTGTCACATAGCAGTAGTATCGGTTTAAAAACAGTCTTAACAATGGACATGATCATGTGTAACGTGTCTGGTGGAACTTTAGTTGGATCAATGTCAAGACTCCACTACAGCCATACCAGAGAAGCTCCTCATTTCGACCTTTGGGTTTTTGGCTTTTGACTTTTCTAGCTTATTATTGACTCTCTGTCCTTCCTTCCTCATAAGCTCTCTAGTACGTGGCTCAAAGAATCCAGCAACATTCCCAATTGTAGAATGGTCGATCTTCTCTTGAGTGTCAGGATCCACTTTTCCAGATGAACCAGTACCTAAGCAAGTAGGACACCTGAATGTCGAGTTCCAATGAAATAGATCGCCAAGACCCATTACCGTGAGCCAACATTTCAAATCGAATGTGTAGAGTAAGTCTATTTGGTAATATCTATCTTTATAAATGAATATATTATTATTTGATTCTAATTCTTTAATTTTCCTGATTTAATTTAGATAACTGTTGCTTCAGTTCAGAGAAGGTTTCGTCCAAGATAAATAAGAAACATTAGACCATCGTTGGGAGAGACTGTAATTGGTGTAGTGGATTTTGGATCAAATTGGTTGGTGTAATTTGCATATTATTAGCAGGCAACCTATTAATAACTATTGGTTGTGTTCCACTATTTCTCATCTCATTATTGTTATTTGAGATCAGATCATCAGCAGCCAACATTGTGTCTGCTAGAGATATTAAGTTATTCATTGTGTAAAATTTAGACTTTTGAATATGTTATTATCTATTTTAAAAAATATATCATTAACGATTTCAATTAAATAAAATTTTAATTTAACCAAATATGTCAAGTTAAATAAAATGAGTGTCATTCTTAAAGGATAGCCATTATTTGAATTTTTTTTTCCTTTTTTTGTACTCGAACTTTTTCAAATTTAATTATTTTTAAAAATTAATTTTAAATTATTAAATTAATAATTTTTTAATCCACAAATAAGAAATCTTGTTTCAATATATAAAAAGATCAATATATATATCATTTATTTAATCTTTGGAATTAAATGTTAAAATCAATGATATTTTGTAGGGTTGAAACGATTTGTAAATATTTAATATTATTATTTTTATTTGCATAAACTTTGTAAATTATTTTAGTAAAAATGAAAAATTATTAAAATTAATTATTGTTTTTAATATTTTATTAAAAATAACATAGAAAATAAATCACAATTTAAATTAATTTTTTTTAAATAAATAAAATAAAGAATATTTTATCCAAAAATTATTTTCAGTTTACTTTTTGATGTCGTTTGTATTGAACACCCATCAATTTCTTTCATATTATGATACTTTTGTGGGGGTTTGAATGATTTTTAGCATTTGTATGGGATGTGACACCTAAATAATATTTTAAAAAAAAAGTATTTTGATTTTTTAATTTTCTTTCAACGAATCAATCAAAAAGACTCCCCATACATCCAAAAAAGGTATTTTGCTAATACGCAAAAAAAAAAATCATAATGCTAAGCTTTTACGCGATTATATTAGTTACTGTGTAGAGATTCTCCAAAATCAAAACATCGATTCTATTCAGCTTTATCGTGGAAACGTACGACAATATATTTTAGTTCAAGACAATTGTCCAGTTCATACCGCCAATAATGTGGTCAACTTTATGAGAGCTCGACGTTTAAAAAATCTATTCATACCGGCATACTCACCATATATTAAAATCATCGAGAACCTATGAGGAATAGTTAAAAAGAAAGTAAAGAATCACATGTACAGTCACCCTGGCGCGGATATGATGGAGGTGATCTATGAGATATGGGAGGATATTGACCTACAATTAATTGACCATTTATATGAATCACTTCCAAACCGAATGGATGCTATTATACAGACAAAAGGCAAATGGACCATATATTAAATAAATTATTTTTTTTAAAAATTATTTTTTATTCAAAACATCAACTGTCACCATTCCGTACTAAATAATTGTCATGTTTGAGTTTATAACTTTTTTTCTTTTTTATTTTTTTTTATTTTTTATTTTTATTTTTTTAAATTAAGACTTATATATTTGAATACATCTTACTTTGTACTTATTCCTAATATATTATTTAACTTTAATAAATTAAAAATATAAAAGATATATACTAATCTTTAAGTTTGGTACTAGATGGTAAAAAAATAGTAATTTTACTGTATATATACAGCAAAAATCTGTGAAACCGGACAGAGGTTTCAAAATATCAAACAGTAATACATTTATTTGTTATAGAAACTAATAAATATATTCTAAGATAGATCTTTGTAAATGATTAATAATTAAAAAGAAATTGAATCATTTATCATTTTAAAAAAAAATAAAAAAAATAAAAGATAAAATTAATTTGTGCAATATTTCTGAAGTAATAAAATATTTTTTATTATAGTACTTTTAAATTTATTTTGAAATATTTAATTATATTATATATAAGAATGATACCAAATAAAATGTTAACTAACTAATTTTAGTATATTCCACAACTGTACAAGACATCTCACTAGTCATCAATATACTAAAACTCATAATATTTTTTACTTAAAATGCATTCTTAACTAAATTTGATATATAAATGTTATTTTACAATGGTAATAATATCATATTATAATATACATATAAACATATAAATATAATACTTACAACTTTGATATAAGATTAGGAATTACTTTAGGAATAGTTCTGGTACGAGGAATATAGATTTAATGAATGTAATAAAGTTTAGAGATATAATTTACAGTATAATATTTAAAGATAATAATTTATTTATTTTACAATTTGAAGATAAGAATAATATTTGGTAATGTTGAATAATGTTGAATAATTAATTAATTTCTATAATGGATTTCCAAGGTATTTATACTGTTGGATTTCTTCGACCAGTGCAGTTGCTCAATCTCAGAAATCTGTTCTTGATTAACTAGTTTGGTATTCATTGTAGATTAACTTGTTGGTTATTTCTTTATGTTAACTTTGGTAGATTGATATTTTGTTGATTCACTGAATGTTGATATTATTCTAATATATTTAATTATTGTTAAACAGCTGGATTATTAATTTAAGTTATTTGAAATCGTGTCCATAAACTGTTTGAATTGTGATAGTTGAATTCTTAATAAATTATTGAAGTGTCAGTTGATTTGGTTATTATAATTCTAAAATGTTAATTTTAGAACACTGTCTTTAGTTTGAATTAGTTTTCAACCAATTTCTATAGTCTCCGGTTAAAGACTTATATGATTGGTGAACATCGTTATCCAGTATCCATCCTTGGACTCCTCCTATATTGAAAAGATATTCGGTCTTGGCATCTCTCTTGTTGGTGAGATTGAAGGTTCTCTTTCTTGTGACGAACATTGTATCTTTACGAATGATATTGGCGTTGATCAAGGCTATGAGTATCTTGGCACTTTGTTTGGTTGGTGGATGGTTCGGATGGGAATTGTGGTATTGGATGTATTCTTCAAGGACAGTTAACTTATTCTTCTTTTCGAATGCTTCTTTGATTTCTTTGGCAGATATTCTCTGGAAATTAGTGATTTCAGAAGATTCTGAAAATCCTCTTTCATTGTGGAATGTCAATGTATTATGAATGATTGGATGAGTAGTAGTTGAGTTTGGAATATTATCCAAAATTAAGGTATTTGAATCTGGTGTATTGATAGGTGGATTGTTGTTTATAGTTGAATTGTTGTTTGTTATCAAATCTAATTCTGAATCAATGTCCATGGCTTCAGTGTCATCTGTGTCGTCGTTGTTGTTATTCTGATTGTTTTGTTCATTTTGAGTAATTGAATCGATTTCAATTTCATCTTCTTCTTCAACTTCGCCAAATTCAATATTATCATCATCCTCATCGTCTAAAGAGTTGTGTTTCTTGAAGTATTTAGCGTGTCTAGTGAAAGATGGATTGATTCTCTTTCTCTTTGTACCAGATTCAACGTTGGCAACTGTGACATTTAATCCATTGACATTTGTTACTTCGTATGGACCATCAAATCTTGTTTCTAATTTGATTTTGTTTTTAGGGTTTGATCTAAACTTTCTTAGATAAACACTATCACCTACTTTAATATCCATTTCTTTCTTATTCTTATTATATTGAATTCTCATGTTATATTGATTATCGAATAACCAATTTCTAACAATTTTGAGTTGATTTCTCTTTGAGTTGATCATGTTTTCGATATCAACTTTTGATGAGTTCATTTTCAATTTGTATTGAATAAGAGAGAGTGGTGTTATTGGATTTTCACCTGTATATATTTTAAAAGGAGAGTATTCGCATCCGTGATGGATGGAATTGTTTACACAAAATTCAATTGTATCAACTAAAGTTATCCATTCATCATGGTTTTCTTCATTGTAAGTTGCAATGATAGCTTTACGAAACAAGTTACCTAAGTATCTGATTATACTTTCCACTTGTCCATTGGCCTGTTGATTTTCTGCAGTGGTAGTTCTGATTTCACAATTTAATATATCCATCAGATCTTTCCAAAATTTACTAGTAAACTTTGAATCTCTATCAGAGACAATTTCAACAGGCATGCCATGATGTTTGAATATTTCTTTCATAAAGATTTCTGCTAAATCTTTAGAAGTGTAAGTTGAATGAACTGGTATGAGTCGTACCATCTTTGATAGACGATCAACAATTACCCAGACTTTATTATATTTAATACCTTTGTATTCTGTATCAATTAATGGAATAAAATCCATACTGATGCTTTCAAAACATTTAGTTGGAACAATAAGTGGTTGAAGTTTACCAATTGATTGTCCACGAGCATCAGTTGCTTTGTTACAGGTATGACAAGCTTTGACATAATTAGTGACATCTTTGGCTATTCCTTCCCAAATAAAATGTCTACTTATTAGTTCTAAAGTTTGTTCTATTCCATGATGACCTGCAAGTAATGAATCATGGTATATGAAAAGAATACGTTTAATAATAGAGCGAACTTGAGGAACTACTATTTTATCTTCAAAATATTTAAGTTTACCTTCTGTTTTCACAGATTTAGATTTATAATATTTTGATGTGTGTATTGTTTTATTCTTTATTTGTGTTTCTTCTTCAATATATCCATTTTCAATCATTGCAATTAGATCATTATCATCAATGGAAATGGTGGTGGAGTAAGTGTAACGACTTAAACCATCAGCAATTACATTATCAGATCCTTTTTTATAAATAAGAGTTGGATTAAAAGAGAAAATGTATTGTAACCACCTAATTAATTTAGGTTTTGTATTGTCATTAAGTTTATTATTTATAAAAAGTATATTTTGGTGATCGGTATGAATAACTATCTTATAACCTAATAGCATGTGGTAGTTAGATTCGAGAGCATGTTTGATTGCCATAACCTCTTGTTCAAAGACATGGTAATCCCTTTCGGTTGTGTTAAACTTCTTGGATCCATAAAGAACAATTTGTTTGTTATCTTCTTGTTCAATATTGTCTTTGTATTGATAAATGACATGACCTATTCCATCATTGGAGGCGTCACAATCGATGTGAAATGTTAACTTATAATCAGGTATAAAAAGAAAACTACTATCGCTTATTTGGTTTTTAATCAAATTGAATGTCTCTGTATGTATATCTTCCCATTTAAATAATTTATTCTTTCTAGCTATATCAATTAATGGAGCTTCTATTTCAGAGAGTTTGGGGATAAACTTTCGGTAGTAGTTTGTCAAACCTAAGAATCCTCTCAATTCTCTCTTTGTGATAGGTTGTTTCCAATTTTTGATTGCTAAGATTTTATCATTTATAGGAATCAATTTATTATGACCAATAATATGGCCGAGATATTCAAGTGAGTATTGACCAAAAATACATTTAGTTAGTTTTATTTTTAATTTGTTTTGATTTAATAAATCAACAATTTCTAAAACATCTTGAATGTGTTTGTCTTCATCATCAATGTTTGTTTTGATTAACAAATCATCGAGGTAAACAAGTAATTTTTTTGCAATTACATGTCTTTGGAATATACTGTCCATGAGTCTCTGAAAACACGCTGGTGCGTTTGTGAGTCCAAATGGTAATACAATATATTGGAATACACCGAATGAAGTTCGAAATGCTGTCTTAGATTGATCCTTCTCATGAACTCTAATCTGGTGGTAACCTTGGAGTAGGTCAATTTTAGAGAAGAGAACACCATCTCTTGTATTGTTAAGAACTTCAGTGATGTTTGGTAATGGGTATGTATCTTTGATAGTTATACCATTTAGAGATCTGTAGTCTACACAGAGTCTCCAACCTCCATCTTTCTTTTTAATAAATAAAAGGGGTGCCGCAAATGCGGATTGAGATGGGGTGATTTGACCATTTTCCAAATAAGTGTTTATTTGTTTTTCCAATTCATCTAAAAATGAATGCGGGATTGGATAATTTTTTGGTTTTGGGGGTTGGTCCACCGTCAAATTTATTTTAAAATCAAAATCTCCGCGAGATGGGGGTAATTCTTTGTCAAAAGGTTTAACCACATCAGGGTATTTATTTAAAATGAGATTTTTTATTTTCTTTGAAAGATTTGATTCAAAAGTGTGGTTAGAATTTTTACTTTCATCCAACTTTTCGTGTGTGTTTGATTTATTTGTATTCTCATCTACACTAATATCATTTAAATATACTAAAGCACAACATTCATCATTATCACTCTCGCTTTGCGAAATTAAACAATTTCTAGTTTCAATTAAATTAGTTTGAATAGAATCGTTTAGAGTGTTGAATTTGATAGCTAGTTCTTTAATATTGTTTTCTTTATCAGCGTTAGGTAAAGATATAATTTTATTTTTAAAATCAATTTTCAAATTTAAATTTTGTAACGTCTCTGTTCCCAAAAGAATAAAGTTTGTTTTAGAATTGATTATAAAAAATGGTATTTTAAATACTTTATTATTGATTGTTATATTTTTATTTATTTGTTTTGATAATGTAGAACTGTCTTTATTAATCCCATTTAAGGTAATGTTGACATCGGTTAGATTCTTGATGTCACTTTCCTGTAATAGATCAAATGAGAGTAAGTTAATGTTACTACAACTGTCAATAAAAATATTAACATACATGTTATTTATGGTTCCAGGCATCGAACATAAGAATGCATTAGCTTGCTTTCTTTGGCCAGTGGCTGGATCGATATCTCGGAATTTTCCAAACTTCCCGTAGAAACATTCATTTGGAAGATGGTTACCCTTATTGCAGATAGAGCAAGTACCAATCTTGGACTTCTTTACGGTGAATTTGGTTTTATTTTGACCGACACTTGGTGGTGGAGATCTTTTATTGGTATTGTTTGGTGACCATTTCTGGGAAAGATTTGGTTGTACATTAGGTGTATTGTGATGATTTCGAGTGGTGAAATGCATCACTTTCTCCTCCCTTTTTAACCGAAGTTTATCGTCGAGTTGCTTTCGACCTAAATCATTTAATCTTTTGGTCAAAGCATTGATGTTCTTCTTACGATGTGCCTTGGTTAATTCTGGATCTGCTTTAATGTTGCTAGGAAGCAAACTCACTGTGATTTTTTCGTACTTTTGTCCATCTATTTTTTGAAATTTTTTTTTTTTTTTTCAAATACTGTAACATGAAACACCCCAATTAAAAAAAATAAAAATAAAAAAACTGAACGGACTATAATACAATTGAAAACAGTAGTTGCCGTTTCTTTCTCATTAAAATCGTACTTTGTTCCATTTATTAATCTAAAATAAAAATTTTTTAGTGATTTATAAATTATTTTATTTATTTACCTATAACTTTAGAATAAATATGCGAATTAGTAATCTATTATTCTATGATGATAATATGTTATTATTCTACTTACATTTAATAGCTTTATATCGGTGGTGGTAATGTTTGATTTCAATATGAATGATAGTGTGAACCAAAATAGTGTGATCACCTCCGGTAGGAATAGACTGGTCGATTCGAAAATGTAGCTAATTACCTGTTGTAATCCACTCATCAATGAAATAACCATATCGAACGATGTCAAAGTAATGAGTACTCCATCTCTGGTGTTTGTAATTGTTGTGTTGTTCATTGTTGTTATTGTTGTTGTTGTTGTTAACTTTAAGTGTTTCAATATCCAAGAATGACATTGATTTCGTATTGGTAAACATTGAAGATAACTCACAGAATGTCTTTAAAAGTATTGAGAATTGTAAGCTGTTGTTGTTATTGTTATCTTTCAATTGTTCATATATCTCTTGGATATCTTGGAATATAAGTAGTGTTTTATGCATGAAGATCGAGAGCATGTTAAAATCGTTGACCAGCAAGTAGAGAATCGATCGGATGGTGTTTATCAGGTTGTCAAGTAGTTGCGCGTCTCGAACGTGCTGCTGACTCGAGAGGAACGGAATCAACTTGAACAGGTAGAAACAGATCGATCCACTGTCACCTATGCACTGGCCACTCGGTAGCCGCTGGACCATGATGCTTATCAGCTGTATGATTTCATTGACATCCTTGATCGACCCATAGATGATTATATAATATCAGATTTCTTACTAATGGTTATGCTGTGCAACCCACTTTGGATAATTATATAATTAGTTAAAATATTTAGATACTATAAAAACAACTGCTAATATCATAGATAAAGAGGTGTTGATATGCATTGATAAAAGATATTATAAAGGTAGAGTTGTGAAAGTGCACAGAGCACTTGTAGAAGTAATGTGTGAAGGTTTAGAAGATGATTATACAATAAATGATAATAACAAAAGAACTATATCGTATAGAGAAGGAAAAGAAAGAAGTTATATGGAAAAGGTGAAGTTAGATGTAGTATATCTTATAGATAAATAAATGAAATTATATTGTATTAAAATGTTAAGTGAAAATCGTTGAAATTACCTTATTTATTAAATTATGATTCTTTTTATTTTATTTTTATTTATTGATTTTTACTATACACTTATTTAATAATGATAACGATTTAATTATTAATATAAATATAAAGATTAGCTAATAGTATAAGTATGTAAGGAGCGATAAAATTATTTTATTATTCAATATATATGATTATTATTCAATGATTTATATTAAGTCGATTTTTTTTTTTTTTTTGATCGAAAATTTAATATTGGTAACCTTGGCAAAATTGAAAAAAAAAACATTTTTTTTTAAATTTAAAGTGGTCAACCTAGAATGAGTTTTTTTTTTTCGAAAAAAATCTAAGTCGAGTATTTTTACGCATAAATTAGTGTGGGTGGAACAAAATACGAAGAAATCAAAGTGGTAAAGCTGTGTGGCGATGTCAGTTTGAGAAAGACGTGATTTACTATAGATCTCTCGGAATTTGATAATGAACTTGTGAGTGGTTTCGAATTGTTCAAGTCTCAAATTCTTAAGATCGGTAACGTATTCATCGGATTCTCGTTTTGTACCGAAGGTATTGGTTAGAATAGAGGCAAATTCTTTCCATTTCATTGTACGTTTTAGGATTTCTGCATCTTCTGCTGATGAAACCGAAGTGATGGCTTCCTCTGAGAGTTTGCTTAAAGCAATGACGCAGCGTAACCTATCTTCTGGTACTACGTTCTCCACTTGGGATATGAATGTTTGGGTGTCGCTCATATCTGGAACGAATAATGGAATCTTGGCAGTATAGTTTTTGACTTGGTCTCTCAAATGACTAGAGACCAGAGATTGGATTCCGAGTAGATCAACTCTTTCGGTGACTGCTGCCTCGAATGCTCCTTCGTCGCCAAGTAGTGGGTTCGATACCAAGAATTGGGCAGCTCTTTCAATCAAGTCTTTGTTTGATGCCAACAGCATGTCGTTGAAGGAGACAGCTCTAATTCTTGCTCTTGCATCTCTCAAAGCTTGACTAGAGAATTCTACCACAGTTCGGTTTCTATTGGATCTTGCAGACTTTGGAGTGGTATTACGTGTATATTTAATCTTATCAATGGGCATTTTGACAGTTTCATCATCCGACTGATCAGACTCTAGAAATCAATTTTGGACATTTAAGAGGCTTTTGGACATATCAATGTTCAAAAGCATTTGGACATTGTTGCACATTTGTTTTTCTGTTAATTTTAAATATCTATTAGAAACATCATAAACCTCAGTGCACCACTTCAAAGAATCATAAACCTCTCGGCATAAAGAAAACAAAAGATATTATGTTCAATTATGCCGAAGCCAATCAATAATATTATTATAAAAATATCTACATGTATTCTTTCAATTTGGCGCGAAATTCAAAAAATAAATTTATATATTTATTTGATTAAAAAAATAATAATTTAATAATTTAAAATATGATTTATTTAATTTTATTTTATTTTATTTTTTTGATTAGAACTTAATTCTGCAGGTATCTGGCACTGGTGCATGCACCAACATGTGTATTCGCTGTTAGAGCACATCGGTGAGGTCAGTTGGAAGAGCTACAAGCAGTCGATGCTCGCGGCAATGCCACATCGTTGGTCGCCAAAGTTTGATACTCGTTTCCAACTGGCGCATTTCGAGAAGCAGGACGCGAACAGAGCTTAATGATAGTGGAATGATTCTCTAGAGTTTCATCTGAATGTAGGGAACTATCATTCTAGAATTAAAAAATATTGAAATAAATGTTAACATATATTTTTCTTAAATGAATTGATTACATTATACATACTTAATCACACTGTATTAGTTGCTGAATCACGACTAGATAAATATTTTAATTTAGATAATTTTTAATTAATAGTTGATCAAAAAAAGTTTTGAGAATATAATATAATGTTAACATACCTTTGACTGCTGGGTAAATATTCTTGAATATTCTAGCACCTGTAGTAAATACTAAATACTAAGTTAGTGATTATTAATAATGAACTTTTTATTTTCAAACATACCATTGTTGTTTCATTACAGCTGTGATTACTCTAGAAAAGATAAATAGTATTATAATTAGAATGCTTCTTATAATATTAATAGTTGAAATGTGTTTAAAATATAACATACCTTTGACTGCTAGGTAGGGTAATATATACCTTGACTATTATATATATTAAAATAAAATACAAAATGCCAAAATAAAAAAAAAAAAATAAATAAATCAAATTGGTTTTGAAATCAAAAAAAAAAAAAAAAAAAAAAAAAAAAAATTAAATAGTGATCAAAAAAGGCGCTTAAAATTAATATTGTTCAATAAATATTTAAATAAAATTGTTTAATTAATTAAAAGAAGCAAAATAAAATTGATTTTAAAAGATAGGTGGATGTTATCAAGGTTTTTTAGATTCAAGCAAATGTTATATAATATCTATTGGTTGGTAGTAGAGGATGTGGTGGTAGTAGAGGTTGTGGTAGTAGTTGTAGTAGTTGAACTCGTTGGAATATCTTCATGGTGTTCTGGTACTGTTGGAGGTGGAGGAATTATAATTGTAGTGGCTATCGATGAAGATGGACCAGTAGTAGTTGTAGTTGTTGCGAACTCTGATCTCACGCGAGATATTCTTTCATTGTTATGATTTTGAATTCCGTCTAGCAATCTTTTGTTTTTTTAGCTTCCGTGGTGTTTTTTTTAGTCATTTCTCAAGAGTAACTTTGTTAAGAAGTGTTCTATATATTTAAACAATTTAATATTGCCTACAGTAATATATTAGAAAGTAAAATTATTAGATGATTAAAAAGATTAGGTAAATAAAAACACTTACATTGAATAGGGAGTTCGTTTTCTTTGTAGAGCATGAAGTAATTGGGGTCCGAATCGACTGTAAAGTGTGCGTTGGAGTTTTTATTCTGTTGGGGGGATATTAATTGAAAACAAAGATTTACCAAATCAAGTAATGGTTTAATTGGTTCTACTTTGTTGCCATTCATGTTGTGAAGGTATATGACCGGTGATTTGGTTTTGGGATCAGTATCGAGCCTATAGTATTCTTTGGGGATTTCGGTACACATTACATTGAGTTCAATTTCAGTATGGGTTCCCATTAAGTGTTTGTTATTCTTTTTGAACTTCTCTTGTCCTTCTCTAATCCTATTTCGCGCTGTGTTCTTTTTGTTTTTAAAACTCCAACAAATCAAAGAAATTACTGTGTTTTGTGAGAATTTGGACATTATTACATTCTCAACATAATCCAATCTGTAGACGGTTGGATCGTTTTTATATTTTAAAGCTAACTCTGTTCTGAAATTAGAACGAAACTCCTCTCTAAATTTCGTAATTATTTTGATAACATATTGTTTATCTAGAACTTTAGCTGTTTTAAAAAATAAATTTTATATATGTTAATAGAGACTCTAGAGTATTCTTAATATTATTCACTCGAACATTAGGGCATATAATAAACTTACAACAAAGATTATTAATATATTCAAGATCCATAATAAAAAAATCATCTTTTAAATTTTTTGTAAAGAATTTAAAATACTCCTTTTCTATTATGTCTCTGGAGTCACCGATGGGGACATCATCTATATAAGGTACCTGACGTGGCATAGCGATTAGAAGGGGTGCAAGCTGAGGTGGCAGAGTTGCTGCTATTCCATTTGTTGTTGTTTGTTGATTAATATTAGTTGTTGGTGCTGGTGCTGATCGATTGTAGTACATTGTAAAAAAATTCTTTAGGTGAGCTATATTGTCTGAACACAATTGTAATTGTGACTTCATAGACTCTATTTCTAGAGTTTGACTCTTGATTATTTTTTCAAGTTCATTGGTTCTGTTCTCAGATTGTAAAATATATGCTAAAAATGATTTAATTATTGATTTATTTTTATCCTCTGCTTGATCAAAATTACTGTTTGATATAGATGATATGAGTATATTATTATTTTCTTTAAAGTATTGTTGAAATACATCTGAAACACGAGTTGGGATTGAATCAGTTTCAGTGGTTGAAATCATTTTTAATTAAATTATATTATTTTATAGCAATCAAACTTTGAATCACTAGATAAAGATATTAAATTTTTTCTTGTTCAATACTCTTGTTGGTAGTTTTTTTTTTTAAATTAAAGTTAACAAAAAAAAAAAAAAATTCTAAAAAAAATCTTCTCTTTTTTTTAAATAATTCACTTGATAGTATTATAGTTAGTTTATATATATAAGTTAAAGACTAGTAACTATCTTTATAAAAAATGTGATATGATTCAAAATACTAGTGAAGAGAATAACAGAAATCTAAATATATAAGTTATTCTCTTCACAAGTATTTTGTTTTGAATCATATCACATTTTTTTTAAAGCTAGTTATATTATATATATATATATAAGTTATATAACCAAAATCTTTATTTCATAGCATGTTATTGAATTTTTTGAAGCACAGTGAAATTTGTAAGGTGTTCGGATGTTGTGATTCTTTTAGAATAACTATCTATTATCAAAAAACTTTTATCCAATGGTATAATTGGCACCCATTTAATAGCTTTGTTTCTCAAATCGTTGATTGAAATTTCTATAGATCTATTGGTTTCTTCATATAATGTCACCATTTCTTGACTCATTTCCTCTATTTTCGATTTCAATGGTTCAAATTTACGATCATTGATGAGGTTTCCTTTAGATGTTATGACTTTGGTGTTGAATTCCAATGGTAAAGGTTCGAATACACATACCTATATATAAATTTAAATTAGTGGATCGATTATTATATCAGATTAATATTAAACTTACTTCTATTTTAACTTTGTTTATTTGATATGTAATAGATTTTATTTTACCATAAAATGGTCCAACATTTTGTTGTGAGAAACAAACGATTGAGTTGATCTTGTATGATTTATTATTTTTTTTTATTCTATTCACTTTGATGGGATTATCGAGTTCTGTAGGTTTGATATTGATCGGTAAATTGACTAGTATTGTTTTGCTATTGTCCACGGCTTGATTGAATATAATTCCTGTTGGATTATTATAAATGTTAGAATTAAATTGATTGTTGATCATATTGATATTCTTCTCATTGTAGGATTTATCTGTTGATTTGTGGTTTGATGAATGCTTATAATTGAGTTTTTTGTTAGTAAAAGAAGTTAAAATCAATGAAATCAATGGACCAAAATACTTACTTTTTCGTTGTGTTTAAAATCTTTGTGTTTCTCCTCAAACGGATTCATAAAGTAACGGGAATTTTTGGTCGGATGTCCATGCATTTGGACATCCTCAACAAAATGAGAAAGACAATGGTAGTTTGGAAATACCTTGTTTTCAAACTTGTCAATAGATTTTAAATAACACAGCGAAAATTTTTTGTTAAAAAAAAAACACTTAAACAAAAAGCTTGTTTAAAACAACACACCCCCAATATTTTTGCAAAGATTGATGATCAATTCTTTTTATTTTTTCATATCTTTGCATAAAAAAATTTCAAAAAAAAAAAGGGGATATTAATCACTTTTGCCTATCAAATGAAAAAAAAAAAAAAATAATTAATTAAATTAAATTTTTTAATAATTTTAATATTTGTTAAAAATAAATCTATAAATACTCACTTAAGTTTCATTTAGTAAAGTCATATCAGTAATATTCAATTATTTATTTAAACATATAACTCATTAATGGAAAATTCATCACAATTTCTTGACAAAGATTTAAGTTTTTCATATTTGGATGGAGACGACATCATGGAATTGGTGGACAGTGCACTCCTATCATTTGGTAATTTGAAACCATTGACATTGTTGGATGGTACCTCATCATCATTTGTCAACGCTCCACAAAAGGAGGATGGTAGTCAATCATCTTTGGCTACCAACTCTTTACCATTGGACAATGGTCAATCATCTATTTCTTTAAAGATCTCTCGTCAAAACAAGAGACAAATGGAATTGGTACCAAGCTTCAATGAGCTTGATAGTGTTGAACCAAGCAAAACTTTTAATATTCAAAATGATATCATTTCGCCCATTAAGAATGGTAAGATTGTGGAGGGAATGACAAAGACTAAAAAGTATCTCAATACTTGGCACATTGCCAGAGTTGTTCAAGTGGACTCGCCAAATCAAATGGCAACACTTGAATATCTGGAAGATAGCTCTCTGGAACATCTGCCACTGAATCGAATAAAACCATTTTATGAAGACGAAATCAATATAAGATTCCGCAAAGATGATATGGTCATTGTAAACATTGGTTCCCATTATTACACTGGATTGGTCGTGCAAGTTTATAAAAAAGGCTATCGAGTAAGAATTCCACACTTGAAAAAATGCTTTTCAGTTGCGGAAGAAAAGACTTTTTATTATTATCATTTTTAAAATTAAATTTAAATAAAAATTATAATATCTTTTTTTAAAAATTAATTGACTTTTCTATTATTTATTTATTTGAATGTTAAAATTTTTTTTTAATCGTTCAATAATTTTTTTTTTTTTTAATTGTTACCTGTATACAGAATATAATATATTATTCTAGTTATGATTTTTTTTTTTTTAAAAGATGGAAAACTATATGTTTAAGTTGGAGCAACCAGAGTCTACCAAACTCAATAGGCACAAGAGAGAAAAGCACCCCAATGAAATGAAAAGTCACAACCATTCCAAGTGAATGCAGATATTTACATAAATCGATTTCATATGCCATATCTTGAGCAAACATAGCTTCACTCGACATAAAGTCATCTAATGATTCAATTCTATGCTCTAATGCTTCTATATAATTGATATAATCTTCATATATATCATCTTTATTAATACCACTAATGATAATAATAATCGATATAGTTTGTTAGTTTAATCAGATAGATAGTATTCATTAAAATTCCTATATTTATATTTACCTAATAATATCAGGTGGTATCAATATCTTTTAAAAACTTTTGATATTAAATCTTTGTCTAACATTCTATTTACTATAGTGCTTTTGATAGTTGTTGTGTAGTGATATGAGTGTCTTGCATATCTTTAATTAGATTCTTTAGTTTGTCATCGAATGATTTAAAGACATCTCCAATCTCTGATAAAATCAAATCATTCGATTCAACAACCACAAACACCACAACATGAACAACAACAACATGAACAACAACAACAACAAGAACAACAAAAACAGCTTCTATCAACCTCATTTCCACCACCAATAGTAAGAGATGTCAGAGAATCTAAAAGAAGAAAGATGTTTGATGATAGAATAGATGAACTAAGACAAATGATACAGCAAAAATCATCAACATTGTATACTTACAAACTGATAAACCCATGTTTTCTAAACTCTATAATAACTAAGAAAAACAAAAAAACTCTAACATTAGAATATTAAAAACTAATGAATGAATAATTGAAAATGTTGTGCGTTCTTTGTCGAAAATCATCAAGTCAAATCATTTTTTCCTTGATTTTCAATAAAAATAAAATTCAAAAAAAAAAAAATTTTTTTGATCAAAAAATAGATTTATTTTATTGTATTTTTTTATTTTAAATTATGTTGATCAACATAATTTAAATTTATTAAGGATTTATAGATTATATTAAATGGATAATAATAATTCAGATAGTGAAGATGAAGGTTCAAACAAAATTTATTATTTTGAAAATGATACATTAAAATATCATTATTTCAACAAAGATTCAATTGTGATACCTGATTTTACTGATGAATATGATACAACATTTAACTCTAATAATCAAATTATTTATTATGAGAATAAATTAGTCTTTGATGGTAGTTATAAATTTAACTACAAACTATTAGATAACAATATTTTATTATTTAATTCAACTTATAACTATTACTATTTTAAACCATATGTTAAAATTAGTGACAACCTTGATAATAATAATAATACACGTAAAAACAATGATAACAACAATAATAGTAGTATTAGTGTGGAAAATAATAACAATAATAACAACAATAATAGTAATAATAACGAAAATAATAACAATAGAAACAATAATAATAATAATAACACTCCAGTTAAATTAAAAACAATTCATATCCTAAATCGAGCACCAACAAATAATATTTGCTTAAATTTAGATCATATAATAAATCCAATCCCTCAAGACCATTTTTATTATTTCAATGCTGTTTATTCACAATATTTTAAATGTAAATAATAATATATAATCCGATTAATTTAAGATACTACACTGTATATAGTTAACACAATTATTTAGATACATCAAAAACCACAATTCAGGATCAACTCAATCCTCAAATTTCATACCCGGATCATTTACCTTATATGAAATATATTTCATTTTCACAAATAGAATCAATAACCGAATCTTATTTTAAAATAGTAAGTGTATTGTTTTTTTTTTAAAATAATTATTATTAAAATAGTATTTTCAGAAAATTCCAGAGTCGTTGATAAAATCAACCAATTTTAATGGAAATTCAATGTATTATATAGATATCCTGGAGTTGGTGACAATCATTCTCAACAGCAAGGAAGAATATAACACTTTGGGTCTCAATGAAGATACATGTAACAACTTCTTAATAATCGACCTATACAATGATGGATTTAAATTTGAAAAAACAAAATCTGCCTTGGGTGTATACATAAGTTTGTATACACCACAACTACAATATTCCAAAAAAAGTAGATATAGGTAAATTTCTTTGAAAAAACACTTTGTTTACAAGTTTGTTTTATTAAAAATATATTCATTTTTATTAATGTTTTTTAGGTTCATTATTACAGTGATTGAAAAAAGAAAGGGTTCTTTAACGAACCAAAAGTTGGTACTACGCACTATAAATTTTTTATTTAAAGATATAGTGGAAATGATTATATCCAACAAACCAATAGTGGCGTACAATCAAACCAAGATTTTTATTCAAATTGGGGTAAATACTGGTGACTCACTTGGTCTTCATGATAGTATTGGAATGCGTGCTCCCACGCAAAAAAATGCATGCCTGAAATGTGGATGTTTGTTTAATGAGAGACATGCCACATGCATCCCAAGGGTCATAACCAGTACAGTCAACACTTTCCCAGTTACATATGTTTCAATTATAAGTAGTAGTGTTAAAACACCAGAAAGAGCCTTGACCTTAGTTCAGAATTCTCAACATGACCAATATGCTCTGTTCTGTGAGGATGACTCTGATCAAATTGATAGTGTTCCCAAGTGGAGTAGGTATTTTTAGTTTATATTTAGTAATATTATTTATTTATCTGTTTTAAATTAATTTATATATATATTAGCTGTTTTCTTAAACCGAAAGATGAACATTTTCCTTCAATCTGCCACAGATCCGATGCATCTGTTATACCTAGGTATTATGAAAACATTGGTAAAAAAGTATGAAATAATTAAAAACAGTGAAATATTTGTGTATATTAATTAAAACTTTTTTTTAGTCTATTATCATTGTTTAATGTTGAACAAAAAGATCAACTTCATTGTATCTTTCAAACACACCCAACAGTTGAGGGTAAGAATTTGAAGAAGGCGATCTCTAAAAATAAATCTTTAAAGGCTTATGAACAAAAGATATTAGTGTTGAGCTTGTCGAAGGGAATAATGCTATCTTTTCGCCCAATAATTAAAGGATTTATATCAACAAAAAAATTGATTCTATTTATTGTATGTACTAGCTGTGTTTAAAAATGTTTAATTATTTTAATTTACAAAATTATTTTATTTTAGGATTTGTTCGATATAATTATATCATTTCAGACTATCTGCATGTATATCAACTCGAAGATGTTGGATAATCAAAATGAAATATTAGAGTTGGCCAAACTAATCAAAGACCACCAGGATAGTTACTATCGATGGTTTGTTTCATACAAAGAACATTTGAAATCTAATTCGAACAATAATACCAACAACAATACCAACAACAATACCAACAACAATACCAATACCAATAACAATACCAACATCAATAACATAGGTGATGATTACAGTTGTGATGATATTAGCGGTGATGATAGCAGTGGTCATGATAGCAGTGGTCATGATTACAGTTGTGATAATAACAGTGGTTATGATAACAATGGAGATGAAAATAATGGCGATGATAACAATACCATTATCAGCGAAGAAGAAAAAGAGAAGAAACGTCTAGAAAAACTTTATGGCAATGTTTTCCCCAATCATCATTTACTCTCTCATTTAATAGAGGATATACAACTCTTTGGTCATCCTAACAAATCAAGTATAATCAATGTTAATCCAATGGAAGGCCTACACCAAGTTTTTACAAATAAAGAAGAGGTAATTATAAATACACAATTAATTTATACGAAAATACTTATAATCACTGTCAATGTACAATTAAAATTATAGGGCACTTCTAATGGAGTTAGTAGAGAAAAAACTTTTTTGAGTTTTTCTGTGAAAAAGAAGAATTTGGAATTAAATTCTAAAAGTCATAGCGATAAACACGATGGTTGTATAGTTGTTTTGGAATATATATCAAATCATAAATTGTTTGAGAAGAAAGTTTCTGAATTTCCAACAGACTTCATTGCTTTGGTAAATGGTGGTGTGAGATCGATTAAGAATATCCGGCAAGCTAAAACTATTCACATTGACAATGTGGTTTTTAAGGGTGTGACTGTCTTTAATGAACATTTACAGTGTGAAGTGGATAACAATTCAGAAGACGGAATAGACGTAAGCTACCACGACAACCCACACCGAGAAGCTAACAATGGTCCAATTGAATATGGTAATATTAAAAAGATTTATATCTTTGAATATGAAAATCATCCCACAGAGATATTTTTAGAGGTAACAAATGACACAATATATTTAAATAATAAATATTTAATTTAAAAAAAAAAAAAAAAAAATTTTTATTAACAAAAATAATCTTTAATTACATAGGTATTACCATACAAAGCTATTAATACAGACTCTGTAGAATTTCTATCCAAATGTAATATTCAATTTGATCATCGAATAGATATAAATACAGATGAGTTGAAATATAGACTACAAATCAATATTTTAAAGTATTTGAAATTGTATTGTGCATCAAACACAACTAAATATGTTAATGCTCAAGACATTAGAAATAGAGTTTATCTTTGGAAAACTGGAGATAAATACATGATTATTGACAATAATAACGAAATAGAAACAAATTGAATTGGGGAAAACATGAACATCGTCACCCTCTGTAACATTATCGTTACAATTCATAAAAACTCATTTAGAAATTATAAAAACACGAAAACATTAAAAAATAAAATCATTACCCTCTAAAAAATCATTTGCATTTACATTCCTAAAATATTGTGGAGTGAAAGTCATGTAAAAACAAATTATTCTATATTTGGAAGTTAGTTTGTCAGTGAAAAATCGAAATAAATAAAATTTAATTAATTTTGTAATATATTTTTTTTTTTTTTTTTTTTTAATGATTGATTTTCGATAAACATTTTCAATTATTTCATTAGTTTTTTTTTTTTTTCTTAGTTATTATAGAGTTTATAACAGCAGCATAGAAAACATGTTACTCTAGTGCATGGGTTTTATCAGTTTTACAATTGTAAGTATACAATGTTGATGATTGTTGCTGTATCGTTTGTCTTAGTTCATCTATTCTATCATCAAACATCTTTCTTCTTTTAGATTCTCTGACATCTCTTACTATTGGTGGTGGAAATGAGGTTGATAGATGCTGTTTTTGTTGTTCTTGTTGTTGCTCTTGTTGTTGTGGCTTGTTTATTTTAATCTTGTAACTATTTGTTGTAAATTGCTTTGATATTCTATTTGACAGGTTCATCAGATATCATGCAAGATATTAAGCAATGAAATTGTTTCCAATATTTCTTTATCTATATTTTAATTAATTACATTAGTTTTAATTGTTTTTTTATTTTAATAAACTAAACATCTTACCAATTCTAACTTATCATTATTAAATACAGAATGATTCGACAAGGTCTTAATAAGAATATCTTGATTGATCAAGATATTATATTACATATAGTTAACAGCTGACTGTTTGAATCGGTCATAGAATGTATAAGGCTGTCCATGCAAGAGTGTACCTGGTGAGACCGTTATCAATGTCAGTTTAGCCGTACACTTGAGGAAGTCTTCGATGTCTTTTCGTAAGGTTTCATTGGTGTCACATAGCAGTAGTATCGGTTTAAAAACAGTCATAACAATGGACATGATCATGTGTAACGTGTCTGGTGGAACTTTAGTTGGATCAATGTCAAGACTCGGTTCTGCAGCCATACCAGAGAAGCTCTTCATTTCGACCTTTGGCACGGCGGGGTTTTTGGCTTTTGACTTTTCTGGCTTATTCTTGACTCTCTGTCCTTCCTTCCTCATAAGCTCTCTAGTACGTGGCTCAAAGAAACCAGCAACATTCCCAATTGTAGAATGGTCGATCTTCTCTTGAGTGTCAGGATCCACTTTTCCAGATGAACCAGTACCTAAGCAAGTAGGACACCTGAATGTCGAGTTCCAATGAAATAGACCGCCAAGACCCATTACCGTGAGCCAACATTTCAAATGGAATGTGTAGAGTAAGTCTATTTGCAAAGGACTGGTCATCCATGGTAATATCTATCTTTATAAATGAATATATTATTATTTGATTCTAATTCTTTAATTTCCTGATTTAATTTAGATAACTGTTGTTTCAGTTCAGAGAAGGTTTCGTCACCAAGATAAATAAGAAACATTAGACCATCGTTGGGACATTTGAGAAAAGGAACTGGCTTATTTATGGATATTGATTGCAGCACACCATTATATTAGATTCTTATCAACACAAAAGGTATCCCAACCACCACAATAGCAGCAGCATCGACCACCCTGACAATCACCAAACAATCAACAACAACAACAACAGCAGTAGCAGGAGTGCCACTTCCATGTTTATAGTGGACCATTACCATTGTAGTCATAAATAAAATAAATATATATTTATTCAAAAGCTTTTATTTGTTAAACATTACAAGCAGCTTTATCCACAACACAAAATAATAATTTATTAAATACTACAATTGATATGATGTGTTTTTAGCAAATATAATGAATTTTATTGATTATAATAACTATAGCTATTATTAAATTGATTTGAGTATCTTGGGGCATAGGGTGAGTATGGTGTTGGTGAAATGGTCTGAGACTGATGATTCCTAAATAACGATGATCCAGTTGGTAGCATAGGTGTTTCAAAAGGTACCGGTATAACTGGTGATACGGGTGGCGATTGGGTTCGTTGGGATGAATTTGGTGCTTCATCTAGGTTCATTCTGATACCTATATCTAAATCTCTAACTATCGAAATATCATTAAAAGTTGGAGTATTGATATTTGTGTTGCTTCCAAAGATGTTGTGGGGAGGTATAAGATTATTATTATTTTGCTCACCACTTTGATGTTGGTGTTGGTGAGAAAGTTGTAGAGATTGTTGGAGAGCTGGTGTTGTAGTTTGTGGTTGGTAGAATGGACTGTGACTATAGCTATTTGGTGATTGTATTTGTATTGGTCGTTGTGATTGTAGGTCTGTTGTTGGTGGTAGTTGTTGGTTGGCTTGTGGTTGTGTAGTTTGTGGTTGGTAGAATAGACTTTGACTATAATTATTTGGTGATCGTACTTGTGATGGTGATTGTTGGTAGGATGGGCTGTAAATAAAGTAATTTGGTGATTGTATTGGTGTGTGCAATGGTGATTGTGGTGGGTGTGATTGTAATTGTGTTTGTAACAGTTGTTCTGTTGTTGGTGGTAGTTGTCGTGCTGGTCTTGGTGGTTGTTCTCGTGCTGGTCTTGCTTGTCGTCGAGCTGTTTGTCTTACTAGTTGTTGTACTGGTGTTGCTGGTTGCTGTGCTGGTGTTGCTGGTTGCTGTGCTGGTGTAGCTGCTTGTTGTCCTTGTTCAGCGGTGCCATTCATTAAATATAATATGAATTCCGCTACATTGGCAAAAATTTCCATGTATTCTGTATTATTTTTAAATGAAACATATGTTAAATATTCAGATTAGATAAAAAAATATATATATTTACAAATCACACACCTGTACGGAGATTTTCGTCTTCTATTATTTGAAAGGCATTAGGTTCTTTGACAATACAGAAAAATTTCTTTATTTCATTCGCTATATGGGCTGTTGTTAAATTTACTGCTGCAATATGATTTCCATTTACAACAATAAATAATTGTCCACCTGCAACATAAACAAACAGTTGAAACATTAGTATTTGGGAAAAAAAAAAAAAAACAATTTTACTTACCATTATCTACAAAATAATTTTCTCTTCGAATATAAGTATTTGTATTTGATGTAAAACCATTTCTAACTTTTGTTTTTAAATCTCTAAGATATGTATCTAAAATAGTGTCCATATCATCCATTGTCAATATAGTTTCTGAATTGTCTCTAACAAAATCATTATTTATATAATTTGGGTGACTCCTCATTGAACGAACTGTTGTTTGAAGGTACTCTCTTTTTAAATTAGTTTTATTATTTCCAGTTCGGAAACATATTATCTTCATTAAAAGAGGGGTTGGACGAATGATTCCTTTTTCAGATAATTCTTTCGTAAGTGTTTTTATTAATTTTATTCTCTCTGAACTAACAACCGATGGCCTACTAACCATTTCCCTATGCGCTGTAACTAGTTTATTTGTTAGGGAAATATAGTCTTGTAGGTTGAAATGCATACCAGTTATAAAAGACTCTATTCTACAAAATTGGTTATATATGTCAGTGTGAAGTTTTATTGTGGTGTCGAAGTATTTTTTTAACATATGAATAATATGATTAGTATTATTGATCATAGCTTCTGTTGTATTAAGAGTTGTTATTAATCTGTTTATGTCATTATTTCTCGAAGCTATTGGGAATCTACCAAATAGATTATCTGTCTCAACTCTTTGTTGTTCTTGAGTCAATCCTATAAAATCTGAATATTTCATATTTAAAAATATAGTTTAATGTCTGCGAAGCATGATCATTACTTTCTTTACAAAAAAAAAAAAAAAAAAAAAAAAAAAAAAAAAAGCATTTGATTCAAAAAAATATTATTAAATTTAAATTTCAAAGTGATAGATAGATTTAGATCAAATAGAATTGTACTTTCATTCTAAATTAAATTTTTAATATATAAAAACAACATTTAATAATATTATCAATTTAAATAATTTTTAATTTAAGACTTTTTATTACAAATAATAAAACACAGAAAATGAAATTTAATTTAAAATAAATCAAATTTAAATCAAAAACTGTAAAATATGATCTTTAGAACTTTCGTTTGATTAAAAACTAGTTTTTTTTTGCAAATGAAATACATGGTTCAAACAAAACAATTTACTTTTATGTAAAAAATCATGGGGTTAATATGTTGGGAGTGTTTTTTTGTATTTTATTGTTTTTTTTTTAATTTTTATTGTTGTTTCAGAAAAAGTGTGGGTGATGCAAAGTTGATTGCTTTTATAGCAAAACAAAAAAAAAATCCAAATAACACTTTTGTAAAAAAACGAAGGGATCATCCATATAAAAAAAATAAAAAAATATATATTTGCAAATATTCAAAGATATGATGGGGTTTGTCAATCAAAATGCATTTTTAAACAAGGGTTTTGTTTAAGTGTTTTTAATTTAACATTTAAACATACAAATTTTTACTGTGATAATCTTGGAATTTAATTTGGTGTACGTAAACTAAAAGTTGCAAAAAATCTATATCAGATTTAGATTTTAAATCGCTTGAGTTGATCATCTGTAATATCTGTTCAAAATTAACAACCAAATATGTTAATTTCTATAAATAAAAATAATTAATAATTCAGAGTTTTTTTTAAAAATTTTTTTTGTGAATTCACTGTTTTTTTTAATAATGATTATTACATACAATGAAATTATTTAAAAATAAATAAAATTTGTGTTTCTCATTCCTTCCAGTTTCAGTTGCTGTGTTAAATTCTCTGGATAACATGGTGCGAAGAGTCAATGTCATTGTCATTGACACAGTATGAAAAAGAGACTTGTACTCCATTCCGGTAAAGCTTGCATATGATGCGATGTTAGGTCTTCTTCCTTCAACGCTTGGGTGGTTATCATAAAATAAATTAAATTGTGATTGAATTTCTTCGCCATAAGATCCACATGATTTGAAGAGCAAGAATAAACTTTTAATATACCATTTTCCAAACCCAAGGTAAAGTAGATGCAAAGAATCGTATGGAGCATTGTCAAACTGGTTGTAACCATCGATATCTAAAAAAAATCCAAATTCATCTTGTACTATATTTATAGAATTATAATAATATTGGTTAATAAATTGTTTTGACTCTAAAATAAAAATTTTGTTTTACACTACACTGTACCTTTAAAAGCACCAACCAGAGCCAAATCATTTGATGATTTTATAGTATCTGGAGTCTTTCTATCGAATGGGACTATTGTAGATATGTCAACTTCACTACCATTCTTGTTGAATTTAAAATTGTTTGTTTCTAACGATACCAAGAATCGTTGCGCTAATGGAGATAAACATCTTCGACAGGCATTAGATTGCTTGGGATCTAATAAGCCTAACATGTCATTAACACCCAAAGTATCTCCAATAACCAAACCAAATGCAACCAATACAGTTATATCAGTGTTTGTAAACAAATCCCAACCTTTGAAATTCTTTTTTTCATTTATCATCTTTCTTAGTAGTCCAAATATTATTTTCAACAATATTTGTGTTAGACACTTGTTGTTCATATTCAAATTTGATTTTGTAATAGAAGCTATCCTAAATCTTTAGATTCAATGTTAATAGTGAACTTATCGAGGTTGAAAGTGAGAAAAATCGAAATAAATAAAATTTAAATTAAATTTTTCATTATTTTTGCTTTTTTTGGCATGTTAAAAACAATGATGTTTTGTAGGGCTTTCTGTGTAGTGCGAACTTACCTAAATTTTTTTAAATCCGAACGGTTCATCGATTCTGATGAAATTTGGATATAGACTCCCATGGCCGACTTGCCACTAAAGGAGTATACAAAAGAATCCATAAACACATCAATTAATAATACGTTTGGTTTTGTAGAGTTATTAAATTTAAAATGGGAAAGTAAATATTTATTTGATACAATTATATCTATAAGAATCTCTGGTCTTATAAAATATTTTATTTTCCCATTTAAGTTTAACTCACCTTCGATTGCTGTATTTTTAATATTCTAAATGTATAAAATAAAAATATTGTTAGAACTGTGTCCAATAGTGTATAATCAATTAAACATTATTCCATACTAGTGAATAGGTCAATTCTACTTTTTCAAGAATCTGGTCGAAATCGACATCGATGTTGAGAAGATCCCTTGCCAAACTCATGACTGTTTCTCTTGATAGACCTATAAAAAGTAATTAAGGAATAATTGGTGGATAAAAAATAAATAAATAAATAAATAGATAGAGAGCAATCATTCTCAGTGGATGATTGAATAATAAATAAATCACAGCTGTGATAGAAGAATGAATAATGATTAATATATCTTACCTTTATAGAGGTAGGCATCAACTAACTTTGAACATTTAAATGTTAAAGAGTAAGGATCTTTAATTCCGTACAAGTGAGGTCTATCATTTATATTGAAAATACTTCTATAATCAATTAATTTAAAATGAAAATGTTCGTTGTTGTTCTTATATTGACTATTTATGTTTATTGCTGGTGTTTTTTGGATGACACATTGTGCTAAACCGGTGAAATCATTGTTTTCTATTGTTGTTGAATTTGTTGGTTTTGATTTATTTTTTTTCTTCTTATCACAAGGTTCAATTTGTAGGGTTGGTAATGATTCTAAAGGATCATCATTACTATTCATAATCATTCCATCGTTATTGTAATCTTCCATTGTGATATCATCTATAACATTTTCAATAATCATAGGATCTCGAGATCCAACTTCACTATTGCTATTGCTATTGCTATTGCTATTGTTATTGTTATTGTTATTGCTATTTTTATTCATATTCAACCAACTAGGTCTTACTAAAACTTCATCTTTAATTTCCTTTAACTCTCTGTACATCTCCGATAATACAGTACAACAATGTTGGTTAAACTTAGAATTATAAAATTCTTTGTTACAGTCTGCACATGTAACTTTATTACTCATTTTTATAAATTTATCAAAATATAATTATTATTATTTAAAATAATTTTAATTGATGTTGTATCAGAAAAAAAAAAAAAAAAAAAAAAAAAAAAAAAACTTGAGAAATTGTATATATCTTTAGAACATTTTTATTTATAATAATTAAAAAAACTTGATAAATTAAACTTATTTATTCTTGTTGAGAAAAGTTTTCATAAGAGTATACCAACTTATATGAAAATTTTTTTGTTACTCCTCTACTAGGTGAGTCTAATAATTTCACCTCATATTCAATACCTTTAGTTTTATCTACAGTTGACCCAATGATAATACCGTCAACCAGGAAACCAGGGATTTTTTTTTCTTTTGTTGTTTTTGTTGGTTTTATTGCTTTTGTTGTTTTTGTTGATTTGATTTGTTTATTATTATTATTATTATTATTTTTTATTGTTTTTTTTTTTGTTTGAACACCTTTTGATTGTTTCTTGGCACGAGCTGAAGGTGGTCGCTCATCGTATACAGTGACCATTTCTCCAAGATTAAAATGATCGCGCTCCTCAGAGTCTCTATGGAGTCGCAAGCGGTCGAATGAAAGTTTCTCTTTCGTCAGCCCTTCATCGTATTCGATAATGGCTGACTTCTCTGTTGGATTCACACTGACTATCACTCCGCTATACCACGAATTTCTGTATTTTCTGTGATATGTCTTCCCGTCCACCAACATATTAACGAATGGACGGGTGACTACTGGTGTGTCATTAAGAGAAGATGACTGATCACACTGATCGTTTTGTTGATTAATATCAGTTGATTCTAATAAATCTGGAAACAAATTTAAAAAAGGGGTGGAACATTCATCTTCTAATAAATTTGAAAAATTTTTCGATACATATTTTGTGGGGGTGTTTGTAACAGACAAAATAGATGATAAATTTGAAACACCACTGTCGGAATTGGGCTGAATTGGTGTTTGTGGTGTGGTTTTTTTTGGGGTGTAAATAAAGTCAAAAATATTATAATTCATTATACTATTATAAATTTAGTTAAAGATAGAAATAAAAAACAGAATATGAAGAATTGCTTTTAAACAAGAGTTGAGTATAATAGAATGAATATTCAGTCTCATTTGTTTCAATTTATACTTTTTACTTCTACTAGTAAAGACATAGTTAAAAAAAATAATAATTAACTTTGAGTGTCGGCAAAACAAAACAATTTTTTTAGTGGGTTTTTTTTTTTGAATAATTTTAAAAAATCTTTTTTCAAATTGATTCTTGAAAAATGGGTTAAAAAGATCATAATTTGTGCAATTTAATATGCTCTTCGATTTGGACATTAGTATTGTCCAAATTTCATTTCTAGAGGAGGTGTCTGAGTCGGATGATTCTGGATCAGATGGATCTTGGAAAGCTATTCTACCAATCTCCCTCTTCGATCTTTTCCTACGATGATTGTTATCATCATCATAGTCGTCTTCGGATTCGGAATTAGAATCTTCGGATTCGTATCGGTGGTATTGATGTCCTTTATCATAGGAGTTGGTGCTCACATTGCGGTTGGGACTTGTTCCGTGATTGGAAATGCTAGGAGCATTCTTGTTGGTATTTGAAATACTTGGCAAGTTTGGAACATTGTTAATGGTACTCGTAGTACTTAGATTACCGTTGGTGACAGTTGTTCTTGGAGAACCACCATTGGTTGGATTGGTGCTGGTCGCACTTTGGTTTAAACTTGGAGAACCACTATTGATTGCATTGGTGCTGGTCGCACTTTGGTTTAAACTTGGAGAACCATTATTGGTTGCATTGGTGCTGGTCGCACTTTGGTTTAAACTTGGAGAACCACTATTGATTACATTGGTGCTGGTCGCACTTTGGATATCTCCGGCGCTGGACGCGCTTAATGGAGTTGGTTCAATTGCATTGGTATTGGTCGTACTTGTTGCATTGAGTGGGTTTGTTATGGACATAGTGTTGTCAGAAACATTGGTTTCCGCTTGGTTTTCAGTTGGAGGAATGTCAGCCATTTGACCCGAGTTAGTTTCGTCGTTAGTGGTTGGAATGGATGTGTTTAATTGCACAGGAAATTTTTCTTTTTTTTACCAATTATCCCCCATATAAAATTAATGACGCCAGTAAACCCCCCCCCAACCCCAAAAATAAAAATAAAAAATTTCAATTCAAAATTTTGGAATGGTTAAATGATAATATGAAGGTGGGTTGGAGTAATCCCCCCTCCCCTCCCCATAAAAATTTTAATTTTCCCCTTTTTCCCTCATATTAATTTAAAATCGCCCGTAAAATACTTTATTTTTTTTTTTTTTTTGAAACCTAAATTTTGTTGAATCGTAGTAAAAAAAAAGTATATCATATATCTTTTTCGTTATTTGCTGTATCATTCTATACCCTGTTATTTCATCTTAATTCAAAAAAAAAAAAAAAATATTATTATCTTAATTTAATTTTAAAAAAAATGAATGAAATAAAAAAAAATTCAATTTAATTTTCGAATTTTTTCGAAAAAAAAAAAAAAAAAAAAAAAAAATTAAAAATACAACAAATAATTGAATTAAATTTTAAAATAAATTAAAAAAATAGATTTATGAGTTTAAATAAGATAATATGAAGTTATTTAGAAAAATATTTAAAATCTTATTATTTTTTTTTTATTTACATAAAATTGTATAAAAATTTTTTTTTTAAGTCAAAAAAAAGCTGAAAAATGCATGTTTTGTGATCTCTGTCACACAAAGTTTTGAAATTTTTATATGAGTGGAAGCAAGTTAACTTTGAAAAAAATTTTGAAATTGAAAAATTAGTGTGGTGGAAGTCGAAAATTAATATGGGATGGTAAAAAAAAGATGAATCTGCTGTGGGACATCTTTTAGTTGGTTTGTTTCTTTTATGTTAACTTTGATATAAGATTAGGAATTACTTTAGGAATAGTTCTGGTACGAGGAATATAGATTTAATGAATGTAATAAAGTTTAGAGATATAATTTACAGTATAATATTTAAAGATAATAATTTATTTATTTTACAATTTGAAGATAAGAATAATATTTGGTAATGTTGAATAATGTTGAATAATTAATTCATTTCTATAATGGATTTCCAAGGTATTTATACTGTTGGATTTCTTCGACCAGTGCAGTTGCTCAATCTCAGAAATCTGTTCTTGATTAACTAGTTTGGTATTCATTGTAGATTAACTTGTTGGTTATTTCTTTATGTTAACTTTGGTAGATTGATATTTTGTTGATTCACTGTATGTTGATATTATTCTAATATATTTAATTATTGTTAAACAGCTGGATTATTAATTTAAGTTATTTGAAATCGTGTCCATAAACTGTTTGAATTGTGATAGTTGAATTCTTAATAAATTATTGAAGTGTCAGTTGATTTGGTTATTATAATTCTAAAATGTTAATTTTAGAACAATAAACAAACCAGTCAGGACCTGAATGTTTTTTAAAATTCTTGGGTATTCTTGAGATAAATATATATACTAGATGCCATTCATTCCAAACTCAATAGAGCTCTTAAATAATGTTAATAGTGGTGATATGAAATGACACCGGAGTACTGCCAATCACTATATGAATCAATGGCAAACAGATTGAATCAAGTAATCCTAAACCAAGGTTATTGGACATCCTATTAATTGTTTTCTTTTAAATCAATTTAAATGTATATAAATAAAAATATATTTTATCACTTCAGAAATATTGCAAAGTTAATTTTTGTTTTTAATTTTTTTAATTTTTTTTTAGAGTGCTGGCGTCGAACGTGTTGCAATCGCTACTCAAAAACATTGCTGCGCCAGTCGCCAACAAACTGATAGAGTTGACGATCGTTTGGTTTATGGTAGAGATGATTGCTATGATACAGAACAGAAATAAGATAAATAGTTGGTAAAAGTAATTTTGATGATTTATTTAAGTTTTGAAAGTCTTTCTAATTCAAGATTGTTTAATTTTATGATAATATCAGTTGGAGTTCGAATAATGATGAGTTTTTAATTGGGAGATATGGATCGATTGCAATGAAATCGGTATTGATTACGTTGTCGTTGAGTGTTGACGATCTGTTATCAATCATTCTGTTTTCAGTTGACATCAAACTGGATGAAGAAGAGCATGCATATGGTGTTTTAAAGTTGATATCATAATTGCAATTTAGTATTTCGTAGGCGCTTACTGCTTCGTGAGTCTCACCACATGAAATATGAATGGTTGTTAGTCTTCCATAGTTTGATAAAGCTCCATCTTTTCTTCCATAGTAGGTAACTTGAACACCTGTTCCTGTTGCTGTTTTATTTTATATAAAAATAAGCATATCATTTTAACTAAATGATTGGGATAGATTTAATATATTTACCATTTGGTGCCCATACACCACTTAATGTTTGACCAATATCTTCAAAGAAACCAGTACCTTGTTGGCAAACAGAAATACCATTGGTTTTCAAATTTGTTGTGCAAGTTGGCGCAGATCCACAAACACTAAAAGAATATGTGTATTTATCAGCACCAGTGTATCCGATTACACTGTATTGAGTTCTATATTTTTTTGGATATTTATATTGTTAGTTATAATTTTTGATTATTGAACCATTCAAGAGATTAAAAAAAAGTTCTCTTTATATTAGATTCATAAGAAATATATTAATATACACACTGAGAAAGTGCTGAGAAATCAAATCCACCAAATTGACAGTTTGGAACTTTGGTTGGTGTACAAGCAAGAGGAGTATAATAAGAAATAATTACTTGACATGGTGCTGGTTCAGAAATTCCTATCAAAGTGAAAATGGAACCACAATAAAATTCAATTGTTATTGTTTTGGTTGTTCCACCAGTTTCACAAGCACCACCAGAATAAACAACTTGGGCACCTTGACCACGCTCTGTTTCAAAAAATAATTAATATATTTATGTATTAAACATTATTGATTTCTTTATCTTACTCAAAATTGACCAAACACCGGTGTTGAGAGTTGATTGGGTTGTGAGGACTGTTGGAGATGAAGGTGATGATGTACAACTTTGGGTGTTGATACCATTGAATATACAGGTATATGGAGTACCACAAATTTTGAAGAATACATTTTTCTAAATATTTGAAAAGTAAATAAAAGAGTGAATAATTATTTTTCTTGAATTTGATCCTCATTATACATACATACAGGTTGATTATTATATCCTGTTATTTTGCGTCCGTATGTTGTTCTTATAGAATTGCTATTACTAAAAATGATAAAGTACGATGCCATCTGTTATTGTAAATAATTACTTTGCAAGTGATGAGAAGTCCATTCCATTGAATTGACAATTTGGAATGACTGTTGGACATGCTTGAGGTGTATACAAGTAGGTGATTTCACTACATGCTCCATTGTTAATCCTCAAAGGTTCATAATCATCTCCACAAATTAAATTCACTTCCATTGCAAACTTACTTCCATTTGAGCAACTTATTAATTGAGTATCAGAGTATGAATAGGTCACCTTTGCACCGATATAGTTGGTAACAGCGCTCCAAGTTGCTGTTGAATATTTACCATAACGTATATAGTATCCAAGATTGATTCCATTGCTATTCACGTAGTAAGGACCATAGCATGCTGAAATATCACCTCCACCATCATTTGTACAAACATTGTTTACTGAAGTCGAACAAATTGAAAATGTAAATTTAGTATCAGTATCAGAGATACTCATAGTATATGTTTTACTATAAAAATCATAAGTTAATTTTTGTAAAATATTAGGAATTATTTCTTTGATATTAAATTTATATGGTACTAACTTTGATAGTGCATAGAATTGTAAATCACCAACTCCACAATCTTGGGCTGGGAAATTTCCACATGCCAACGGAGATGTCATGTGTGAATGGTATTTGCAACTTGCTGATGGATATTCGTAAGAGGAAATTGCTTTTGATGTGGCACCACATGATATATGAACTGTCATCTCTCTACCAGTTGTGCAGCTTATTGTTTCTCCATTGGTGTATTTTACTTGAACTCCACTTCCAGTATCTTTATTTATAAGAATGGAAAAAAAAAAGAATTAATTTAATAAAAATAAAAATTGAAAAGTGGATATTCTTACCATTTTTAGACCATGTTCCACTACTAATTTTACCAGTACTGTAGTATAATCCACTTTGACAAGATTGTGCTGTATTGGAATATGGAGAACATGTTGGATTGATCCCACAAACTGACCAATAGTATGTATACTAGTGAATAGTAAGTATTAGGTTAATATATTTTTTTATTTTGAATTTATTAATTATGTAATGTTTGTACTTACTCCCGGGAAGCCTGAACTACTATAAGAATTTAATCCAATTGAATCAAATGTAAATCCTCTGTATGAACATAGATAACCAATGGTCAAAACATTGTTTACAATTTTACTCTGACAAGCCGGTGGAATTGTAATCGATGTAAATGGATTCTTACAGATCGATGGAGATTTACACCAACCATACAAAGTCAAGTCAAATGAACCATATTGGATATTCATGGTTTGACCATTTGCTGTTTTGATGGTTCCACTACAACCTGCTGCTGATATTGGAACAACTCCAATGTTTACAACCAAGTTATTTTGGGTTGAATATGAAGCGTAAACTGTTTGAGATTGTAATGGTATCATGTATGAGCTTGGAGGTGTTGTTATAATCAATGTATACAAGATATCCAGTGATGCTATGAATTGATATGTTCCTGATGCATCTGAACTTGTTGTGTAAGTAGTGGTGGGAGAGTTTAATCCGATTGCAATATTATTTAACAATGTTTCTCCACTATTATATTGATTATCTTGATTTGAATCAACAAAAACTCTTCCAGAGATAGTTGATGCTAAAAAATTGAAATTAGCTATAATATTAAGAGTTTTGAATTTTTATAAATTTAGTTTACCTGCATATGTGATAGCAATATTTGGATATAATTTAAAACCATTGAGATATACAAGGATAGCGGAAGCTCCTGCAGGCAATAATGGGAATTGACATGACATTGAATTTAAATTTGAACTCTGACAATCAATTGGATTTCTATTTACATCTAAACCAGTTTAAATAAGAAAAAATAATTAATAAAATGGTTAATTTTATAAAATTTTTATAAAAAAGAATACAGTACCTCCAATCCTAATAACTGGCAAAGTTATATAGTAATTTGTAAATGTAACTGGATTTCCAGAGCTTTTGAAATCTGAAAAAATTGGTTTTCTAAACATTGCTAAAAAAATTAAATATATGAAGCATTAAAATATTGAATTTAAAATATAAATTATAATAGTGATGATTTACCATTATCAATAATTTGGAACTGAGAACCAGATGGGGTTGTCAATGGAACATTTCCAATTAAAGGGTTTTCAGTAATGGGTGAGATTCCACCATTAAAGATAAAAACATTGATATCGGTTGTAGATTTGTATGAAAGTGTTTTCATATTCCAATTTAATGCATTCAAGGTGGTGCTGTTATAAATACCAAGAGGAAGTGAAAGTACAATTCCTGAGAAATTTGTTGTTTGGTAGAATTTGACAAGTGGGTAGTTTGTGTTATATTTCCAAGTGATAAATCCAATGGAGCTATTGAAGAATGGATTTACACTGTTGAGTTGGAATGGAATATTGTCTAAAATTGGGAACAATTGTGTATTGGTGCTGATCACTGAAACAATATATGAATCATATTGAAGAGATATTGAAACATTTCCTTTGCTGTCAGGTGTTAGTGTGCTGATTACTACACCATTGCTTTGTTTGAAAACCAAACTTACACTGCTGGTGATTACTGAATTTTTTTGAACACCTGTAATAGAAGGATCATTGTAAAGGTTTATATTGGATTGTCCACCTAGCGAAACTGTGATTTCATTGTTTGTTGAGTCATATGTGTAGACACATCTTGGTGGTAGTGTGACTGACGTGAATTGATTTGTGCAGATTGATGGTGATTTACACCAACCATATGATGTGAGACTATTTAATCCAGCTTGGATTGTCAATTTGTTTGATGAAGCACTTGAAATGTAACCAACACATCCATTGGATGAGAGTGGTTTCACTGCAAAATTGACTTGAGTTGGTGATGGACAACTGTTTTCAAGGAAAGTGATCTTGTCCATTGGTGCAATGTATCCTGTAATCGGGTCAAGAGACATCAAGTATTGTTGTCCAGGTGTAATGTTTGGAATTGAATAATATCCTTGTGAGTTGGTAGAAGTTATTGAGACTTCAGTAGTTTTACTTAATGTAATTTGTGCATTTGAAATGACAGGTTCATTTTGGTCAAATATATTGTTTGAATTGAGATCATTATAAACATATCCAAATACAATTTCTGATGGGAATAAAAATGGTTAGCAATGTTATTGGTAATCAAATATTTGTTTAATCTTACCTTTTGGTTGTAAATTAAAAGTATTGGCACTTGTATAACCATTCCATTGGAGCGATATTGTTCCTGTGGCTGCTGGAATGGAACAGGTCATAGAAGAAATTTGTGGATTATCAGCAGTACAAGTTAATGTTCCATAATTTGAAAGAATCAATTGTGGAGTTTGATTCATATAGTTGTTTGTGAATGTTATCGATTGTTCAACACAATTAATATTTTGCAATGGTGTGAAGAAACTTGGTGATGATACTTCGATTTTATCAATTGTAACTCCATTCGATAGTTGATTTGAAGAAACAATTGTTCCATCTGATTTATAGAGTATTACATTCAGAGAGCTTGTTGATATGAAAGATCCAATTGAATTGAAAATCGATGCAATATTGTTGAATATTCCAACGGGAAGTGATAGATAACTTCCTGGTGTTGATGAGTAGAATTTAACTGGTGATAAAGTTGTTCCTGAATTCCATTGATAGAAAGCATGATTGTAGTTTGTTGGTTGGGTGGATGTCACTTGAATTGTGATATCATTGATAATCGGAATTAATGTTGGTGATGTTGTCGAATATATCAAATTGAATGTTCCCAGAGTTGCATTGAATGAAATATATCCTTTTGAATCAACTTTGATATTTTGGATCAATTTTGAATCTGAAGAAATTGCAACTGAAACTGATTCAGATGTTACTGGAACATTTGTTTTAATTCCACTTATTTGTTGGTCAATGTAAAGATAAAGACTAATCAGTAATGTTGGATGATATATCGATGATGTTTGACCACCAATTGTAACAAATATTGATCTGACAATAAATGATTGATCGAAATTACAGATGATCTGTTGATTGTTTGTGAATATTATTGAACTACATTGAGTTGAAATCACATTATCTTTGAAGAGTGTGACATAACTCTTGAGTGGATTTAATTCAATTCCAGATGGAATGAAATTTTGACCAAAAATAGTCACACTTCCAGAATTAAATTCAGTCTTTTCAATGATTGGTCTTGAATATGAGAAGTTTGATGGAATTAATGAAATCAATGGTTGACCTTCAATATTGAAATTAAATGGAATATCTTTTCCGATTCCAGCTGGGATTGGACATTCAATGATATCAGACAAGAATACACAACTTATGTTTTTCATACCAAAAGTTATGTTTCCGAAATAAGAATTTCCAAATCCATAACCATTTAATCTGATGATACCACCAGTTGTAGGAAGAATCTTTGGATTGATGAATTCTAAAATTGGTTGATCATAATCGAATTTGAAATTGTTTGATTTTTGATTTCCACTTTCAATTGATATTTGAATATTCTTTCCAACACCATGTGGAACCTGTGTATAAATATAATCAGATGCAAAAGAGATGATATCACTCTGAGAATTATTAAAATAGATTTGTGATTTGTTATTGAATCCATTTCCTCTGACCAATATCCAATCAAATGGATCACCATGGTTTTGTGAAATGCTTTGAATATCTGGTGCAAGATAGTTGAATGTTCTTTTTGAAACATTGTTGTATATTTCAAATTGATTGATTGTAATTGAAATAGTTTTGAATATTCCACTTCCAGATGGAACTGAACAAACAATTAATGAATCACTCCAGAAACTATTGGGACCAAATACACATGGAATTGATCCAATAGAAATCAAAGAGTTTGATTGTTGTGATGATGGTCCAAAATTCTCACCAAATATAGAGATTTGTTGTCCATTGGAATTAATAATCTTTGGTGAAATTTCATAAACCAATGGTTCATCATATGAAAATGTGAATTGGGATTGTTGGTTGATTGGAATGTTGCTGGTAATTGCTAAATTGAATCCAATATTGGGAGGTGTAATACATTTAATTTGAGTGGAACTAATAACATTTGTTGTTTGACAATCGATTCCACCAATTTTAATGATCATATCTGATGTGAATCTAAATCCATTGATTGTAATGGTATCACCACCAATTGCTTTTCCATTTGTTTTGGAAATAGACTTGATTATTGGTCCAGAATCTGAACAAATTGAAGATAAAGATGCATCATTTGGATCGAAAGTTGCAGATTGACCCAAGTTTATCAATTTTATATCACAAAGTTGATAATTGAATTTTGAAATTACAAGTCCTGTGAAATCTGGATATTCTTGGATGAATCGAAGTCCTGTTGGTTTTGAGAGATAATAGAATTCAAAATCATCTGAAACTGAATATGAGGTTGATGCAATCATCATTCTTTCCAATTGATTTGTGATTGATTTGATTGAATCTGGTGCACAAACTGTCAAATATTCACTGGTTGGAGATATCGTACAAACTTCAAAGTTGTTTTCAGACAAGAGAGAGTAATCATAAATGAATTCAATTTCATTTGACATTTCAGTTCTTCGGTTAAAGAATGTTGAAATGAATTGATTGACTCCATTGATTGTTGTCCATTTGTTCATTGAATTCAATAATAAATTAAAGTCAATGATATCCAATGAAGCAATTTCAAAGATTGAGAATTGACTTTGAATCAATTGAACAATGTTGTCATTTGAAATCGATGAGATTCTGGAAGAACTTAAAAGTGTGTTTTTTCTCTTCATTGATTCACGTTTGATGATGTGGTTGTCAATTAACAATTCTTTGTTTGCTCTATCAATCAGAGTATCACGATTGAAAATATCACCAAGACCTGTCATACCTCTTGACTTTACCAATGTTGTAATAAAATTGAATAAATCGATATGATTAACACGATTGGTAGCTTCTGTCATTAATTTCCAAGTGGCAACAGCGGTCCATTGATATGAGTTCATTGTTGGTGTTGTTTCAGTGTAGGTATCTAAATTGAATGCAGCTGGAACCAAATTAAAACATGCACCAAATTCTGGGTTTGATTCGATTGTTCCATCATTATAAAGATTTGAAACAACTTTTGAAAGTGCCAAAGCAATTCCATTTGCCCAATTGAGTGGATCTGTTGGTAAGAATGAAATTGGACTTTCAATTCCACTTACTCTATAAATCGAATTTAGAATAAGGAGATATGAGAGTTCATCTGGACAGTAGTTTCTTCTATTTAACATGATATTGAATGGAGCAGTTGCTGTTGGGTATGATCTTGTGAGCGTAGTATCAAGAATGAATGAATAAATATTGGTAGGAAGAGTATATAGAGTTTTAAAATGATTTACAAATCTAATAATTTCAAACTCCCTAATATCTGGAAGAAGTTGATAGTTCATATCACCATCAATATGTGGGAACTGAACTTCTCTTGTGGGTGGGAACTGTTCATTAGGTACAACCACACTAATCTTTGTGAATAATGCATAATTGATATCATTGCAACCATTAGCCAGTGTAATTTCATTTGATTCACATATTCTGGCAACCAAATCATCATATGCCATATAGTGAACTGACAATGAATTTTGTGCACGGTAACTCCAAATTGGATTTGCATTTGTACCATCTACGATTGGAACCTCTAAACCTACAACACTGTCAATTGTATTGTGTCCACGAGTGAAAGCAGTTTGTACTAGAGAGGGACCACCGTTAACATAAGGGGGTAGTGGTCCGAAAGCTGGGGGTTCTACTGAAGGTGCAATATTTTCACCAGGTTGGAATATTGGAGTTGTTCGTGTTCGAAGAGCATTGTAAAAGACTTGATTTCCAGCTGAAAGTGCTGTTTGTCTTATAATTCTTGGTGTGTATGGTGGTTGAAGATCACCAATCAATTCTTGACGAACCTCAAAATAGATCTGATTTGTCCATGGAACTGCTGACACTGGAGAAATTGTTGCTGTTGATTGAATTGTAATTGTTTTACTTGTTGGTGTTCTAAAAATTATTGTTTCATCAACTCCGCCTTCATCTCCTATTTCTTGAGGTAAAAAGGTTGGAATTGGTACAATATCAGTTCCAATATTATTTACAATTGTTTGTGTTTGATAGACAATCCTATTGTTAACAATAAATTTAACTTTAGATTTTCGCGCCACGCGGCTTTTACCATGTATAACTACTGGTTGATATCCCTAAATCAAAATGGATAGTTAATAAAAATAAAACTTCAAAAATTCAATAATAAAAGAAACATACAAATGATGAATAACTTTTAACAAATTGGTTGAATTGTTTCGAGAGTTTTGGATGGTTGAAACATAAAACAGTTCCTCCTCTTTTTGCCTATAATAATAATGAAATCAATTTATTTAGATATATTAGTATTGTGTTTGAATTAATTGAATTCAAAATACATACTTGTCCTTTATGTCTATTCAAATCACCGATACAAAATAGATTTTCATTTGCATCAGTTTCTTCTGCTTCTGTTCCATAAACTGGATACATACTGTAAGCAAGTTTCGAATGATCAGTACCACGCATTTTATTATAGTGACCAACATAACCTGTTCCAGTATTGTGTGAGAGATGAACAGGATATTCTAATTTTAAAAATAAATTGTAAGTTATTTGAAGAAATAGACAGTGATATGATACAACATACCTGTTGTTTCAACATTAACAATTTTTGAATTCACAGAGAATAGTCTGTCCTCTGAGCTACACCATGTTTGAACAAATAGATTTCTATCATAAAACTCAGCGACATATTGCCACATATCAAATCCATCATATTGAAAGTAAATATCGATTTTGTTGCGCCTTAAAAGTGGTTCAGAGTTGAGAATAATCGATCTTCCAAGTGCAGCCACACCGTTTGCTTTAAAGTTTGGATTAGGAATAGTTGGAAGTTGAACTCTCGAGAAAAATTGAGGTGCATTTATTCCTGGAATTACTAATGGAACACGCCATCTACAATTATCAAGAGTTGGTGTAGTACCCATTAAACCATCTACACATGTCTATAAAAAAAATTATTAAAAAGTTAGAATTTTTAAGTATATTGCATGTAAATTTTGATTTTACTTGTCCATAATTCCTAGTGTTTTCATTAATCAGAATTTGGAGATTTGGAAACGCAACAGCATTTAGATTGTCATCATTTGCGAAGAATGTTAGTTTTGGATGGGTTCTCGCAATCATCAATGAGGTGGTTTCGATATCGGTGACTTGGTAACAGAAGAAATGTTGAGTATTCACTGCAGGTGGAACAACCCAATCAGGGTCTCGAGATCCACGTTTTTTTTCTTTCGGGAATCCTGGAAAACTATGCATTATGTGGATCGCTTCAGTAACTTGACCAGTTTCAGTTGTATCATAAAATAGCATTTGCTTTAAGTGTGCATTGCCTCCTTTTTCTTTGTCATTCCAAGCCATGTAATAATATTCTTCCCTCTGATCAATAGTGGCATTTAATGGAGATGTTATATCATCGAATCCAACACTTCTAATCATATCAGTCATTGTGTTGTCATAGTATAAGTAGTGATAGGGAACCTGTGCTTGACGTAAATAAATTTGTAACCACCAAAGTACATCGGGATTGAAAGTTGAACCAGCTTGACGAGCACCTTTACAAGTAAGACCAACATATTCGAATGTAACTTGATCAACAGTTGTGCCAGTTGTATGAATCAGTTCCACTCTGTATATACCAGAGACTGTTGTAGCTGGTGCATTAAATCTGATATTTGTGGCTCCGTCAACAGTGAAAGTTGGAATATTGACAATAGTCGTTGGATTAGTTGTTAAAACCAAACGAATAGAGTTTGGAGTGTTTTGATTGGTAGGAGTTGTAACTGTGATCGGAGTTATTATTTTTCTTGAACCTCTGGTTGGTGAAATTGAAGTGATTGATCGTCCATTATAATTTATGTTGACTGGATTGGATGTTGAACCTCCTTGAATCGTTATTACCAATGGATGTGGGTTGTTTGCTGGTGATTTTGGAGGTGCAGTTACAATCATTGATGTTTCACTTACCACTGTGAATACACATGAAGTTCCACCAATAGTAACAGAAGTAGTTTCAAGGAATTTTGTACCAGTCAATGTTAAAGCTCCTCCTTGAGGTGTTGAAAGTGGTCCAGTTGTTGAAGTAACTGTTGGAACTTTTGAATTTGTTAATTCTAATTTCTCTTTTTTTTTTTTTATTGATAGGTAATAACTTACTATAATATGTGAATGCATTGGCAAAAATATATTGGGTATTTTTTGTGTTCAAAGTAACTCCAACTGCACCTGCCACGTTGGTAGCTGGTGAAGTACATTGGAATGAATTAAAAGGTGCGGTGATGGAAAGACTGCTTGGAATAATTTTGCATTTCGATGCTCCCAACAATATTAAGTTAGGAATCTCATATAAGTCGGTGCATGTAAATGTAATGATTTCATTTCCAGATATCTTTCCATTTCTATCTGCTGTTATTGTTGGTTCTAAAATATTTAAATTACGATTAATATTAATACTAAATTATTTTCTTTTGGAAACTAATTTTGGATGAATATACTCACTGACAAAATGTAAATTGGTGGGTGGTGAAGTAAAAGAGGAAGTAGTAGAGATTTCTTTCAAGACTACTGGTAATGGATTGGTTATATCTGTTGTTGTTGGAAGTACAAATGCACATTCAACATTTCCTGAATTAATATCGACGATCTGGCAACTGACACCTCCTATAGTGATAGAGCTGATATCGCCCAAGTTGTAACCTTCAATTAGATAAATTTTAATTTTATCCATTGCAGGATTTGGATAAATTGATTTGATAACCGGTTGATAGTAAGTGAATTTCTTTTTTAATGTATTTTCAGAATTGGCACCATTGATTATTGCTGAAATTGAAGACTCATATCTAAAGTCATTTGCTTGATTCAAAAGTGCTTCGTCGACAGCTGGTACTTTACAAGTTAGGACTTTGTCTTTATCAGCCTTAATAGGACAATCGTTTCCATTTATTGTCACAGATGATACTTGTGATAATGATTCTCCAAGAATTTCTATATAATATCCACCAACTGACAATCCTTCATAGATATTCAATGATGTTATTTTATGTTCTATCAAATTATTTTGTGTTGGAAGAAATTAAATTAAATTTATAAGTATAGAATTGAATCCGAAATTTGATAATACATACGATAGAAAGTAAAGGTAAGTCCTGTGGCAACATGTGCATTAAGTGTACCTATTTTCATTGAAATTGAAGTTGGTTCTCCGTTAAATGAACCTGGGAGAATCATTTTGAATTTGTTGGATGAAAACGATGTTTTAGTGATTGTGGCAGGTGTTGTATCAAAGAGAATTTGAACATCGTTCATAAATGAAACATCGAAATTCTCTACAGTCACTTCGATTGGTGTAGTTTGACCAGCTATTCCACTATTCACATCGAAACTCAATAGTTTTGGAACTATTTTAATTGAAAGTTAGTTAAATTGTTTCAAAAAATAGAGAAGCTAATGTAGATTACATACTCAAGATACCAAATAGAGAAGTAGAGCTGAATATGTTGGTTCCATAGGTGACTTTGATATTAACATTTAAAGCAGTTGTAAAAGAAGGAAGAGTGTTGCATTGAATCGATGTTTTAGAAGCTGAGATAGTAACATCAGTACAGATCTCGGTTCCTATCATCAATATTGGATCTGGAATATTATTAAGGAATAAATTTTTCACGGTAACATCGATAGCAACATTCTTTCCGATAATAAACGATGTTGGTGTGAATGTAATCTCTGGATCTTGGTAAATAAACTCGAAAGAATCGGAACTCTCTCCATCAACTTTAACTTGAACACCAACATCGTTAGGTAATTTGTTTTCACAATCGATAATAGTGGAAGGTGTAACACATTGCAAGGAAATAGCAGTGTTGGCAAAATCATTTTTGATCGGACAATCATAACCTCCAACCAATACTTGTCCTGGGTTGCTGTTTGATGGATTCAAAAGATTAAATCCATTGATTTGAATGATAGTACCACCTGCACAAATACCTTTATTATTTGGGAGAATATCACTAATTATTGGTTCTAAATTGAGAATAAAATATTAATTTTAATAAATTCAATTATATTTAAAATCAAACTTACTGAATAAGTTTAGATCAAATGCATTCGAATTGAGAACTCTGACTGAAGCTTTCCAAATTCCATTGGCACTTGGAGTTGTCTCTGAATCTAAAATTGGACCATTAACCAAGAGAGAACCATCTGTTTGGATTTCAGATACGAACGGAGTTTGGACACCATCATTAATAGCAATGGTTACAGATGGTGAAGTTCCAAAGTTTGTTCCAGATATCACTAAATTCGAAGTGATTCCTCCAGTAGAAACGATTCCGGTGATTTCAGGAGTCGGCGGTGGTGTATCTGATGAATAAGTCAATGTAAATAAACATAGAAATACTAAAAAAACATATAATATCTTCATTTTAGATGAATATACTTGTTGTTTAAAATCAATAATGATGTTTAAAATCCAATACTAAAAGGTATTTATCGTGAAGTATACTTTTTGACAAATGATTGATTCTTAACCAGAACGAAAATATGAACTATTGATAACGTGTGATTGTGGTTGAACAAAGTAAGATTAATCGTGATTGGAGAAAAGATTTTGTTTGAGGGTCAAACGATTTATGATACTACAGTAACTGATACCCATTTTGATAGGCAAAGTCCTAAAAGACTGTTCTAATGGCGAATGTAAATCTTTTTTGTTTTTGATACATCGAAAAGGCAAACAAACTTCATCAAAAAGAAGATAATTTTTTTTTCCTTTTTGATACACGATACAAACTTCATCAAAAAGACACAAATTATTTATTTTCCTTTTTGAAAGCAAAAAAAAAAAGCTGCAAAAATGATGAAAAAGATTTTTTTCAAGATCACTTTTCTTTCGTTTTATCATAAAAATATCAAATTTTTATTTGCATATATATATAGATTGACGAAGTGCTAATGTGCCAACTTTACTTCCCTCATTTGCTTACTTCCCTCATTTGCAAACTTTGTAAAAAACAACAACATCGAAAAGATCATAATTCGTGTGCTGTCATTTCACAAAATCTTAGTTATCTCTCCTGCACATCCTTCAGTACGGTACTGATATCAAAGATTGACGAAGTGCGAATGTACCAACTTTACTTCCCTCATTCGCAAACTTTGTGAAAAACAACAACATCAGAAAGATCTTAATTCGTGTGTTGTCATTTCACGAAATCTTAAAGTAATCTCTCCTTGCACATCCTTCAGTACGGTACTGATATCAAACAAAAACAAATTTAGTTTAATCATATCATATCATCTTTTTCTATATTTTATTAAAATAGATATAAATATTTATGAAAAAAAGTAATAGAATAGATATTATTCCAAAGACAGTGTTACTCTTCCAACTGGTTTTGTTGTTAGTGACTCTGTTACCATATGGATCGTTTGCTGCGGAACCTGCATGTTTGTCACCAGAGAACAAAGCCGTAGATTGGTGGTATATTAAGAAACTACCAAACACCGGATCGTACCTATATACCGATAGCGCTGACCAAACCATACGATGGATGCCGAAACCAATTCAGAGCATTGAGAGCAGTCTTGCTTTGACTATGGGCCAATTCCTTTTGCCAAAGATTGTTTCGATTTCCTACAATGATAAGGCATGGCTCAACGACTCCAACGGTAACGTTGCAACTCAATTGAACCCAACGACACAAGACGGTAGTAGCGGTCTGGGTAAAGGGGTTCTCGGCTACGACACTACAACCAAGAATGGTATCCACATTGTTCATTCTCTCGAAGGTTTTCCAATTCCATTGAATTCCACAAACTTTGTGGTTGGTAGCAGCAAAACTCCAGATCAGAGATGGTTTCCAACCGATTCGATACTTTCTGGATTCTCCTATTATAATGCAACCTTCGGACATTCATTCCTTTGTACAAAGGTTCAACAATCGAGTTTAATGCAAGTAATGACCACAATAAAGAGTTCCAATCCTTCTATCTACACATTGAATGCCGACAAACCTTATGCAGCTGAAATTAGTTTCCTTCTCGATGGTCAACCAACATCTTCATCGACAATCACCTCGAATCTTTACTCTACATTGGGTTATCAATTAATTGGTGGATTTGATATCTGGAACACAACTAATCAACAATACCTTAGTATTCCTGTAAGTATTCAAATAGTTATAGATTCTTATTTTTTTATTTTATTTTATATTATTTTTATTTTATTTTATTTATTTTTCAAAAACAACCTGTTCCCGCCTAAAAAAAAAAGATGAAAAGATGATCTTTCTTTGTAAAATGATTTTAATTTTAAATTTTTATTTTTTTTGAACATCTTTTTAATTTTAGTTTTTTTTTAATATTTGGTAATCATTTGATCTAGAGATTAAAAAAAAAATTAAAAAGGGGAGTTAATATGAGAGTGTGGTGTGTTTTGATTAATTTTATAAATTTCTAATAAAGTATTTATTTTTATTTTTTATTTTATTTAAATTTTCATTTGATTCATAATGCTGAATGACGAAATCAACTAATTATTTTATTTTTAGTTACAATATAAATTAGCAGAAAATTCAACTGGAGTTTCAGAGTTTAGATTTAGTAATGAGTTTATTAAAAACAACAGTATTCCATTCAGTATCTCTGCTTGGACATCATCTATTGATGCCTCTCATATCTCTTTTGACAATGAAACTCAATTCTGTGTTGGTTCATTAGATCAATCCTATTTAAAGGTAATTATTTATTATATGATAATTAAAAAATCGTAAATTTATTGTTACTAATAAATTTATCTATTTATTTATGAATTACATAAATTACATTTTTTAGAAAGGAATTAAAGTATGTGTGAAATCAAAAACTTTGGTTGCTTTCCACAAACAAATTAGTCAGAGAGTATTCAATACAACATGCCAATCAGCCATCAATGGCGATTGTGTTACCACTGCCTTCCAGACACCACAATACTTCCGAGGTTTGCTCATGGCATCACCATTAAGTGGAAGTAACGTAAGTCCAGCTCTAAAAAATGTTGTCGATCTCCTGAGAAATGATTTAGTTTTTAGACAAACCAAGATTTTAGTTAGATCAGTCTCTGTCAATAACAATACATTGGAATGTGATTTCAGTTGCCTCGATTCCATTGCCGAACAGTATAACTTTACCACAGACTCCAATGGTGTTTTCGAGTTTGACAAAAGTTCGAACCAGACCGTTCAAATCTACCTTGAAGATGCATTGCGCAATCTTACAATCGTCAACACAAGTACATCAACTCCACTCAGATATCAGTCGACTCTTGGTTTCAACTTAGATGGCCAAAACTATACCGATGCCAACAATAACACAAAAGATCCCAGACCACTTTACTATTTACTTTTCCAACAATTGATTGAAGCAACCAATCAAGCAGCATTACAACCACTTGTTATTCCAAAGGTTAAAGTTGTAATTCACCTTGAAAATTCCACTGGATACATCAACGATGATCTGACAGCTCACTTTAACACGAGTTGTCTCGATTCTATCATTCAAGTATATTCATACCACCTCATTAAATCATTGAATCCATTGTTCACAATAAACTTAGATCAATTAAAGAATTCCGGTAAAAACCAAGGATGGTCAACTTCAACTCAAACAGATGCATTCATTCAATCACTCATTAATGTTTTTTCTACATTATTAAAACAAGTATGTATTAAATTATAATATTATAATACAATTCCAAAATCAAACAAAATATTAATGAAAATATCTTACATTACAAAATTAATAGAGAGCATTCCCATCTCTTGCAACCAACACTGAAATTTCAATTAATAATTGCACTTTGATTCAAGACATTGAAAAGTTTAACAATTTCGATTCGAACGGAACGAGATCATTTGGATGGATATCAGCTTATCTTTGGGATTTGATTGATATCACCAATGATGACAACTATCTTGAACTTTCAAAGAAAGGTATTCTAAATGTCGATGGTAACAATCAAAATTCAATCGAATTGTTTGATTTCATCGGTGTTTTGAAAAGCTACACAACTACTTCCACTCCTAATATTTTGGAATTCAACAACAACCTTATTTCATTCATCGGAGCAACCTATCCTGATTCATCAGAAGACAAAGTACAATGGATCAATAGAATCGGAATCTATAACAATATCTTTGATTGTCAGACATGTCGAGTCGATCCAGCACCAACCAACAATGATCCTTCATCACTCACCGATTATCTACTTTCCAAAGGAATATGTCCATCGAGTTTTGACCAAGTTGGTTTCTCAATCGATATCCTCGAGAAACTTTTAAGTAACTGGGCAACAACAACAACCAGCGGTGATTGGTCATCAAACCAAGGTTTATCATTCCTCTTCTCCACTTCATTCCAAACAGCATACCAAAACAACATTCTTTTTAGATCATTGCTCCAAAAGATGAATAGTGACCTCTGTTCATTTTCATTACTTCCATTTATGACACCACTTGGCCTACAGATGGCCAACGAACTTTTAAATTCATTACTATCAATTTCAACTGAGAGACAAACCTATAATCTCATCGATACCTATTATATTCCAAATAATATTGATACCACGCAACCTGGAATTGCAATTGTATCATACAACAATAAACTATGTTCAATGGTTTCCGTGACTTTGGATCAATTCAATTTGGGTGATGATGTATTATCGAGTTGCAACAGTGGTCCAATTGTTTTCATTATTGATAATCTCTCAGGTCCAACATCAAGCAACACATTAATAACGATTGTTGGAAGAAATCTCGATAAAACTGGAACTGTAATTAAAGTTGGTGATAAAACTTGTCAAAATCCAACCATTACAAAGTTAGCAAACAACAATCAACAAATGACATGTTCCATTGGACCAGGATATGGAATACATTCAATCACATACTTTGGAAGTCAGAGTTCATTGGTTCAAGAGATGAACTACCTTGTTAAAACCTATACATTTACCTACAATACACCAGTTGTCACATCGATTTCAACCAATGAAGATTTCATTAATACTATTGGAACATCAGTGACTGTCAATGGTCAGAATTTCCATACTACAGAAACATCAAGCCAACAAACACCTTCTTATGTCCAACTATTGATAAACAACAAAAAGACAGCTGCAACATTGATTCCAAGTACCAACGGAATGAATGACAAACTTGTATTCACAACCGATGGAACAGGTGTTGATAAAACAGTTATTGTTCAAGTTGGTGAGCAGCTTTCAAATCATGATATCACAATCAGTTATAAAGCACCAACAATCACTTCAATATCAATAAAAGATCCAGTACCAACACTTGGTGGTGGAGCACTTGAAGTTGTAGGAACATCATTCGGTTCAGATTCAGATCAATTCGATATCAATATTGGTGATGGATCATGTGAAGATATCGTGTTAATCAGTGATACCAAAGCAAGTTGTACAATTCCAAGTGGAAGTGGAAGGTTACTTGTCACAGTTCAGGTCGATAGTCAACAAACAGAGTTGTCACAAGATTTTGCAATCATTTACAAAGGACCAAATATCCTTCAACTTGTTCATCCAGAATTCAATACCTCTATATATAACGATTTCTGGATTGCCGGTACCGATTTTGGATCTGAAGAAGACATTCCAATGATTTCACTCTATGGATTTGCAGCAGCGGAATGTGAATACGATTTCGAGAACTGTTACAAGTCCAAAGAATACTTTGACTCCAATGGTAATTCAATAGATCCACCAACACAACAATATATCGATGGTGCTGAATATGACCCGTATATCGATTTAAGTGATTCATTCAGAACAACAGTTGATTTCTATTGTATCAAGTGTTTGCTTCCACCTGGATTTGGTGACAATATTTCTGTTGCCGTTGTGAACGATCTCACATATGGTTGGACATTCCTCGACCATACACTGACATTCCCAAATTCCAAGATTTACTCAATCGAACCACTCAATAGCAGCACCGATGGAAACACTACAATTTCGATCACTGGTACAAACTTTGTTCCCAACGAATATATTGTATATTCATATGACAATGATACCGATACCTATGTAGACGATGCACTTTTGGAAGGACCAATCACATTCTCGAATATCACACTCGACAAGACACTAACTACAAACAACAATTTCACAAATTCGACATTCATCACAACAGTAATTCCAGCCGGAATTGGAAAGAATCTCAACATTTCAATATCACTTGGAAATGTTGTTGATATCGACACATTCAACAAAAGATCATTCACTTTTTCATACAATCGTAATTATTATCCATTTAATCTCTTTCTTTATCAACCTAAAAAATATGAAAACTAACTTGACTATTATTCTATTTATTTTTAGCCCCCAATGTAACAAAGAAAATTGTAAATCAACCAACAAAAGGTGGATTATTTTCAATTGAAGGTTTAGATTTTGTTCCAGAGATTCTTGCCAAATCACAACAAACATTCCCAAATAGTAATGTTACAATCGATGGTAAACTATGTACCTCTTTGCTTTGGATCAATTCGACATTGATAAACTGCACTGTTGTCGAAGGTATCGGTGCAAATTTGACACTTGAAGTATTTGTTGGAAATCAAAGTAGTATTTCAGATGGAAAGAGTTCAATTAAATTATTCTCGTATATTGCACCAAACGTTACATCTGAAGAATTAAGTGGTACATCAAAAGGAAATGTTGAAATTACAATCAAAGGATCAAACTTTGTTCCAGCAAGTGTTGTGACATCAGCGACAAACGACAAGACAAACAATTATATTTCGATCGATGGCAACCAATGTTTATCGATAAAATGGGAGAACGATCAAACATCATATTGCACAATTCCACCTGGAATTGGAACTGATTTAAATGTTCTGGTTGTTGTTGGAAATCAAAAATCACCAAACAATACAGTATTCTCTTATGATAGTAAGTAATTATAGTTAATTTCATTTAATTTGATTATTTTATTAATTATTATTATATCATATCAATAGGACCAATTTTAGAAAAAGATTTATATTACTCAGGACCAAATGAAGGTCAATATGAAATTACAATTAAAGGATCAAACTTTGTACCATCTGAAATTGCAGATAAAGTTACAAAATCAGAGAACAATACAATTAAGATCAACGATGTTGAATGTCCATCAATAAGATGGTCAACTTCATCGATTTGTTATTGTACAATTCCTCAAGGTTCTGGACATAATCTCACAGTCAATGTTACAGTTGGAGGTCAATGGACATCAACAAACGATTATTTCTCATATTATGACATTCCTGAAATTTCATCGATTCAACCACTCAGTGATGTCGATGGAACTGAACCAATTACAATCACAGGTAAATTCTTCTATGGTAAAGATCTAAAGGTTCTCTTTGAAGAAAAAGCACTTGATTCATCCAAGATTCTGTCGATTTCTGAAACCAAGATTATATTCACTTGTCCAAGTGGAGGTGGAACCAAATTTAAAGTCCAAGTCAAAGCACATTCTCAAGAAAGTGAAACATTTACATACGATGGATATAAAGGTATGAATTTATCTTTCTTTTATTCAAAAGAGTTTTAATAATTATTAATATTACTTTAAATATAGCACCTTCGAATTTACAAGTTAGACCATCAAGTGGAAAAACAGATGAGAGTCAACCAATTGATATTTCAGGAAATAATCTTGGTTTGTTAGGAGAAAAAGTTAAAGTTACCATTGATGGAAAGAATTGTATCAATCCAGTTGTCTCTTCTTCTTCGTTAGTTACATGCTATACTCCATTTGGAAGTGAAGGAACAAAGACATTAACTCTTACCTTCAAAGGACAATCTGGTGACTCTCAGTACACTTATGAAGAGGAAGAAGAAAGTAGTGATCATCAGAGTGATGATGATGAAACCGACGGTGATGATGATCCTTCAGACACTACCGACAGTGGAGAATCGTGGTGGGATAAACTTAAGAATGTATGGAAGGCTGTTGTTACAGTTGTGGTCACTGTTGTCGTTGCTGTGGCAGTAGCTATCGAGATGTTAGCTACGGAAGCGGTTGCAGCAACATTTGCACTTGCAGAAATTACGATTCAAACAGCAGAAGGATTGACATTTGTTATTGAGAATGTTGCTGCTGAAGTTACAACATTCGTAATTGAAGAACTTGCTCAACCTTTATCAGCTGAACTTCTTGGTGTTTTAGAAACAACTGAAGTTTTAGTGACAGAGAATGCATTTTTCGCCAATATTAAATTACTTGTCACTCTTTTATTCGTTGGTGGAGGAACCGCTACAGGTGTTGCTGCTGGATTTACTGGAAAATATGTTGGAATTGGAAAAACCACAACCGATACAACTTATCCATGTAAGTAATTAATTTCAAAAATATTCTTCTATAATTATTAATAATTGCAATGATCGATCATTTTAGATTATTTGAATTTGAATGTATATGTTGATCAAGACATGACTGGTTTACTTGTTGATCCATCGATTCAACAGAAATTCTCAGACTTTAAATCCATTTTGATTCAATTGAATATCACTCAAAACGATGGAACTATAAAGACTAGATATTACACTCCAGAGGTTGGAGGTGTTAATATGCCAGTTGAAGGAGATACTATTCTCACGATTATAACGAAATCATCTCAATTTAGACCAATGATCAACAATATCAAATATAAATTCTCTGATTATCCACCGTATACAAAGAATATAGCTGAATCGATTGGATTGTTAAGATCCGATTATATTAGCGATGAACGTGCAATATTCTATGACAATAATGGTGCAAGATTAACTCTACCAATTGGTGTCTATCAATCAGATTTCCTTTCCAATATTGGTTGGATCAATTCACGAATCAGTTCAATCACAACCATTTGGAATCTAACAATAAGTGTCTGGACATCCAATTCAGTGACACAATATTATGGACCTATCACATATGGTACTCCAATGACATTACCATCCAATATAATCAAACTTGAAATATTCTTGAATTGTAAGTAAACTTATTTGAATCTTGATAATTAGACTTTTTAAAACTAATATAGCATATAAAAATATTTTAATTAGCAACTGTTACCAATGTTAAGAAATTGGAAATTGAATCACCAACAATTGGTACTCAAATTACAATCAATAATGCATACCCAACAATGAAATCACTCAATATCTTCTTGGATGGTATGTACATTATATTATTCTTTTTTTATTAAATATTATTCGATATTTTATTAACTTAAACTACAAATATACTTAGACCAACTTGTAAACTGTGTAATAAATGCAAAGATATTGAAATGTCCGATTTCAGCAGGAATTCAAAACAAAACACTCTCACTTCGTTGGAACAACTATGATGTTTATCAAAAGTATAATATATTCTATACTGGTATGTTTATGATATTATTATTTAAAATATTATTGTATTAACAATAATCACATTTTTCATATAAAATAGCACCAGTAATCACTTCACATATTGAGAATTTAGATATTCAACAAAATGGTCTTCCAAATATTGGATCTTTGATTTTCCACTTGAAAGGTACCAACTTTATTCCAAAAAATGTCAATCCATTGAATTCTAAGGTTTTGATCTCTGGTGAACCATGTCAATTTACCAAATGGGTTGATGAAAACAATATCATTTGTCTATCATCAATCAATCCATCTGCAACTCTCAATAGTTTTATTGAATTAACAATTGGTTCAACAACAAGCAAACCATACGCATTTAACTATATTTGTAAGTAGCAATATAATTTTTTAATGATTTGTACAGTATTTAGTATGACTAATAGATATCTCGTTTTTGAATAATTTAAGCACCAATTTGTGTTGGAGATACAATCAATGGAGAAACCACTCTTGCATCTGGTACTCATCTCGCACTTAGTCAACCATTTACATCAATTTTTGTAAGTTTAAAATCAAACATCATTCAATTAAAAATTGAACATCCTACTAATATCAAATCATATGTTAATTGATAAATAGTCACCATCGAATTGTTATTCAGAAATTAACTATGTAAATTCTTCATTGATTGTAACACAAGTCTCATGGTTTGGAAATCTTACAACAACACCAGAGAGTCTCACAACCATTGATAATATTACTATTTCATGTAAGAAATACTCATTCATCCATATTCTCATGAACATTAAACAAACTAACTACTTCTTTTTTTTTTATTTTACCATATTTATTTCAGCACCAAGTTGTAAATGGAATTTAACATTTGTTGATTCACAATCACAAACACTTAAACTTGGAAAAGGTCATTACGATGAAGCGTATCTTCAATCGATTGGATGGTCAAATAGAATTGTTTCATTCGATGTGACTGTTGGTTGCAGAGTCACTGTGAGCAAGACAGCACCAACAAACTCTGCATTCTCGATTTCAACACATTCCAACATCACTCAAGAAACAATGCCAACACAACTCTTGTCTCAAATTACAACGATTGAGATCTCTGATTGGAATTTGGACAATGTTGATTTTGGTGTAACCACATATACCAACCAATGGATTAACTTTTATGGTATCGATCAATCAAAACTTTAAAATGAATAGAATAAAAATATGATTTATTATAAAACTATAAAATATTTAAAGATATAATTTCAGTACCAATTAAAAATTTCTGATTTTATTTGTTCTTTTAAGATTCTTTTTAATTAACTGCCATGCGTACTGTCTCACAAGTCTTATCAAATAATTCTTCTAAAATTAGAATTTAAATAGTTAATAGATATTCAATTATAAATTTTAGATATTGTAACTTACCTTCAGCCAAGCAAATGGTATTTACTACAACCACGAGTACAAACAATAAAGTATATTTAATAAGATTTCTTGACATTTTATCTTTTAGTTTCTAGGTTTAAAAAGTAAGTAATTTAGTTGTAATGTTTTTATTTTGTTGAAAAACTACAGACTGACCTCAGTATAAATAGAAAAAATTAAACAATCAAAATTTATGATCATACAATAAAACTGTAATTTGAACGATATGATGAATGTAATAGCAATTAAGCAGTTTAACAATTTTTTTGAAATAGATTAAAAACAAAAACAGATTTCCATTTACAGTTATATCAGTTTTTTGAATAAAAGATGGGTATAGATAACTGTGGAGTACTCTTTAAAAATTTGTAATTCTTAATAAAAATTTATATTAAAACGAGTACTTGTTGTTCTATTTAAATTGAAGTTGTAATCATCCTTCCTTATTTTGTTTTTTATTGATAATGCTATCCAATTCAGTGCAATGTTTAAAAATATTTTATATGATGAATCAAAACGAGAACTCGTTCAATCAAATAAGGTTTGTATTAATGATAGAATAAGGAAATAGAACCACTCTATGAAAAATTGATAACATCAGTACATTTTTAAATATATCCTTTACAGTAGCACCATAGCTAGTTTAAATTCCACCATATTAGAAATTGAATTTTATTTAAATGCTGGGAAATCAGAACTCATATTTAATTTTTTTCATTTTTTAGGGAGGCATAAAATGAAATTACACATACTATGAATATTTTATATGATGAATCAAAACGAGTACTCGTTCAATCAAAAATAAGGTTTGTATTAATGATAGAATAAGGAAATAGAACCACTCTATGAAAAATTGATAAACTCAGTACATTTTTAAATATATCATTTACAGTAGCACCATAGCTAGTTTAAATTCCACCACATTAAAAATTGAAATTTTTCGCACATTCAGAATTGTAACAAAAGTATTAAAATTTGTTTTTTTGATAAAAAGAGCATTGATTATTGGTAATAACACTGAAATCAAGTTAATATAATTGGTGGAAAGGGGGAATACTAATGATACTGTAAAACAAACAAATAATATTGGTGTTATTTCATTTAATAGGTTGGGTTTTTTTTTGCACAGCTTTTTTTGGTATTCTCGCATTATTTTTGAAAAATGCACACAAAAGCTAATGCAAAATTTTTTTCTTTTTTAGGGAGAAAAACATTTTGCATTAGTATGTGTAAATTTGCATGTAATTACACACACTAAGAATATTAGAATGATAAAATAAAAAAAGAATATTTATATTAAAAATAACAATAAATAAAAACAAATAAAACAAATAACTTAATCAATAAAAGTTCTTTATTCTATATTTTTTTAGTATTTGAATATTTAGAATTGTATTCTTTATTGAGCAAACTAAATGAAGATAGGAAATGTGTTTTCTCATTCTCAAATAAATTTTGTATATTACTTGTGGATGGTTAGTTGACCTTCAGTACGGCGGACAAAGGGGGATGGTAGTCTCCTTTCTCTGAGAAAGGAGACTACCATCATCATCAGAAAGAAGGGATTTCCTGGAGAATTTCTTTAGATATATTATTTATTTAAATCTGTTTCTTTCTAGGTAAAATCTAAAGAAATCTATTAGATCACATGGAGGAATTTCAATTTGAAATCCAGAGTGCTTTTTGCAAATCTTATTAGTTATATTGTTGTTCATTTTATAATGTTAGTAGATTTAAAAATAATAGTATAAACTAATAATATGGTAATGATAGTGAAAATTTGTTTTTATACATTATTTATTCCTTTTGGTGAATTTAATATGAAATCGATTCAAGTAATAATCTCATTTTAACCCAAATACAATTAGTTTTTTGATACACAACAAATCTATATCAGCCACCAATTTATTTTCTAACCATCTTAAACTTGGTACTATCATGATACTCACAGTTTTGATATCTTCAAAAACATCTTTGGATATGATGCCACTGGAATACTCATATCTAGTTTCCTATAAGTCTTTAACCTTTTCTATCAGTGATTTAAAGCTTTTTTCGATAACCCTACGTTTTTATTTAATTAAGTGTAGGTAATTAAATAATTCGCAATCTACTATTATTATTTATGTACATATTTTATTGTCAATATTAGATTCAGATTAAGATGATCTTAAAAGAAGTTGTTTTCTTTTCAGTTTCTCCAAGTAGAGTTCCAATTCTTTTTTATCGAGCTTTGAGAGTAATGTTTGATAGAATTCGTCGAGTAACTCGGTATTGGTGAGCATATCCGTGGTGAAGTCAGGCACAACAACCGTTGTTGAACCTGCATTAGCCGAACTGTACGGCGGTGAATAGGAAGAGGACATCGATTGCAAGTTTGTCGGTCGTTCCTCACTGTTCAGCTGTCCTTTCCTATCCAATATAACATAGTTGGTTCCTTCACAAAGTCCAACGATCAATATCTTCGCCACCCTCTTCCTTGGCCATAACTAAAGAACCTATCTGACCAGGTAATTGCCGTTTATTCTTTGTTATTATTACCTTACTATTGTTATTGTTATTGTTATTATACTTTGATTTGTTATCATTATGATCATGATTACTTTGTTGTTTATCGTTATTGTTTTTATAATTTTTATTATTTGATTGATGTTCTGATTCTTGTTGTTGTTGTTGTTGATTCGATGATAATACTAAACTAAATGAATATAGAGTATGATCGTATGTTCCAATGATCAATTCATTCTTGCCATCAAGATCGATATCACCTATCAGAATAGCAGAGGCATTGGGTGGTAGTCTTTGTGATATCGTCGTTATCAATTCTTTACCAACGATATCATCACTATGTACATTATATATTACAAACACCTTCTGATGAAATAACAACTAAAAGATTCTGTATCAAATATATATATAAATGCGGTTTATATTAATTTAAATGTGTTGAAAATCTAAAATCGATATTATTAATGCCCTTGAGGGTTTGAATAAAGTAGTCCTTCTTTAGCCAAATCATCCTTGGTTGCTGGTTTCGAACCCCGCATAGTGCACTTTATTTGGGTGAGGTGAAGTTCATATTGGGCAATAGGGTTCAAATTCACCAGCCAAATGTTCCAAAGGACCAAGAACCGGTGTTGTGTCTAACCGATCAAATCCAAAATAAGCATCCTAAGAAATTAGCCAATCCAAACCATCTAAACCTTCTCAGCTAAGCAATTAGACAAGCCAATCCAAACAATCTCAACCATCTCAAGCTAAGCAATTAAAAAAAACTTAGATTATTAATAATATCTATATTTTTTTTTAACATATTTTATAGTTTTATTAAGATTTTTAACATATGTTAAAAATATTTGAATCAATAAAACTATAAAATATTTAAAGATATAATTTCAGTACCAATTAAAAATTTTCTGATTTTTATTTGTTCTTTTAAGATTCTTTTTAATTAGCTGCTAGGAGTACTACATCACAAGTCTTATCAACTTCTTCTTAAATTAAATAGTTAATAGATAAATTTTAGATATTGTAACTTACCTTCAGCCAAGCAAATGGTATTTACTACAACCACGAGTACAAACAATAAAGTATATTTAATAAGATTTCTTGACATTTTATCTTTTAGTTTCTAGGTTTAAAAAGTAAGTAATTTAGTTGTAATGTTTTTATTTTGTTGAAAAACTACAGACTGACCTCAGTATAAATAGAAAAAATTAAACAATCAAAATTTATGATCATACAATAAAACTGTAATTTGAACGATATGATGAATGTAATAGCAATTAAGCAGTTTAACAATTTTTTTGAAATAGATTAAAAACAAAAACAGATTTCCATTTACAGTTATATCAGTTTTTTGAATAAAAGATGGGTACAGATAACTGTGGAGTACTCTTTAAAAATTTGTAATTCTTAATAAAAATTTATATTAAAATGAGTTCTTGTTGTTCTATTTAAAATGAAGTTGTAATCATCCTTCCTTATTTTGTTTTTTATTGATAATGCTATCCAATTCAGTGCAATGTTTAAAAATATTTTATATGATGAATCAAAATGAGAACTCGTTCAATCAAATAAGGTTTGTATTAATGATAGAATAACCACTCTTGATAAATTGATAACCTCAGTACATTTTTAAATATATCATTTACAGTAGCACCATAGCTAGTTTAAATTCCACTACATTAAAAATTGAAATTTTATTTAAATATGTTGTATTAAAATTTGTTTTTTTTAGAAAAAGAGTAATGATTATTGATAACAACACTGAAAATCGAGTTAATATAATTGGTGTAAAGGGGGCATACTAAAAACAAACAAAAAATATTTGTGTTATTTCATTTTATAGGTTGGGTTTTTTTTGCACAGCTTTTTTTGAAATTACACACATTTAATAAGATTAATAGAATGATAAAACAAAAAACTAAAAATAAATAAAAACAAATTAACAAACAACTTAATCAATAAAAAAGTTCTTAATTGGTACCTGGTTTGGTTATATTTTAAACAATAAAAGTTCTTCATTCTATGTATTTTTTTAGTATTTGATTTAGAATTGTATTGCTACTACAAAATTTTTTTGAGAATGAGTAAACACATTTCCTATCTTCATTTAGTTTGCTCAATAAAGGTTAAATATTATTTTAAAGGTTAAATATTATTAATATTATGAAGTATCAAAGTATTTATTATAATAAATTAAAATATGATAAATTAATAAATTAATAAATTAATATTGTTGGAAATACTTAAATATTTAAACTTTTCCACATTTTCATGGTGCGTCTACATCACCGCACTTGAATTCTTCAATGATTGCTTTTCGAGATAATGATGGCATTTTTCAAAATAGAGAAGGACGGAGGTAACCTCTGGCCCGTTCCTTCCAAGCGCTCTATACTCTAGATTGTTGAATTCGCTTATCGATAGGTTGTGGAAGTCACTGATGGATTGAAATTCTTATAAGAATTGGATGGTGATTGGCGAATAGTTAATGTTTACCGCAGTGGCTGTGTGATGTGATGTTTTTAAGTAGTTGACTGTCTATAAACGAGTAAGTAAGTAGAAGCAACGTATCGCATCTACTATTTCTTCACGATCGTGGTAATGTGTGGAGTACAATTGTGGTAAAGTAGTGAGTTGTATAGGCATATGACGTCTGCCTTGTGTAGCGATTACATGTCAATCGATAAGAGATTTGCTAATCGTAGCTTCCAATTACTATATAATTGGAACAGTCATGTTCTCTGTTTAAGTTTAAAAATGGAATCGTCCGCTTCATCACAGGTGTTCTCATCTGTTTGTTGGAGATCGCTCCACTTAGCCTTCCTTCTTTAGGTATTTGTTTGTGCAGTCTTTGGCAATGTGTCCTTGCTGACCACATGCGTAGCAATCTTTGTTTTTGATGAGGACCGCTCTTTTTTCTTTATAGAGTCTGGAGAAATCAGGTCTCGAGACCTGAGCCCGTTCCGTCTTGTGGTAGATATAGGGTGCAAATTGTTTACGATATATACTACTGTCATATTTGTTGTTTCTTTTTCGAACAATATTATTGTTCTGATTATTGTTGTTATTGTAAATGTTGTAGTTGTTGTTATTATCATAGTTATAACTATTGTTATGGTTATTGTAATCGTAATTATAATTGTAATTATTCTGGCTGTTGTTGTTATTGTTGTTGTTTTCATCATTACTGCGATGTTTAACACAGTTATTATAGTTATCATTATTAATATATTTATTATTATTATTATTTAAAGTAGTAGTAGTAGTAGTAGTGTTGTTTTGATGTTGAGTGTTGTTGTTGTGCTCCAGATTGTAGGCAATATCAATGACAGCGGTTAGTTTTTTGTCCTGCCAGTTGGTAGTAACAAAGAGGTCACGAAGGTCATCTCTTAGTTTCGACACAAACGTTGTGACTGTCTGCTTCATGTCATCGTTGTATCTTGCCGGAAGTAACGTGTAGAACTTGTCGGCAAACTCTAGCACTGTGAGATCACCTTGCTTGAGCCTACCAAAGGTATCCTCATTATTAACGGAGATCATATAGTGTTTATCTACTGCATCCGCTAGTTCAGAGAAGGTGGTAGGTTGCGATCCTTCGGCCAGTTGATTGTACCATATTCTCATGTCGTCGGGAACGAAAAGGAAGACAAAGTTCTTCTCACTGGGAGGCGGATCCATATTCAATGTATAGATTTTCCAGAGGTTGTTGATTTGAAACTTCCACTGAACAGGATCAGCTCTCAGGACGCCAGCATAAGCATTCGTTGCAAGAATGAGCGACGTAAGTAATTGAGATGAATCCATATTCCTTTATTTATGATCGATGTGAACAGGATGATTATGGTATTGGTATTGATATAGTTATTAACTTAGTTGTCAGTTGGTGATTAGTTGTAGTTTGTTATTATTATTATTATTATTATCTTTGTAGCTAGCTATTGAGTGATACGGTGTCGTTGTCACTGTTGTCAACGGTCCGTTGTTTGATAAGTCCTGTAAAATGAAATAACACACATATATATATATATATATCCATCTATTGTAAAAAAATGAGTAATATCTGTACATAAACAAGTTACAAATTTTAATTTAATTAAATTTCGAAAAATGATCTAAAAAAAAAAGGATTTCTTTGAATTACAGCTACCACTCCTCTCCTGTTTTAATTACATTAAAAAAACCGCAGATAATTACATTAAAAAAAAAGATATTGCAATGAGATAAAAAATGTTTTATTAAATATATATTTTTAAACTATTATTACCCAAATCATGTAATAATAAATAAATAAAAAAAATTCCAAAATTTTTTTTACTTTTATGTGGTTTGAGTTGTATTAAATGAGTATACCCCCATTATTGATTTTTGGATATATTTTTTGTTTTTTTTTGACATAATTCATGAATTTATTTTCATTTAAACAAGTGCAAAACCAAATAATTCAACAAAATTACAAAAAAACAATAAAATTTCAAAATTTTTCCAAATTTTTTACAAAAAAAATTTTATTTAAATGTAAAATTTAAAAGTAAAAATCAAGTTAGAACTTTATTTTATTATTCTCTAAAAGCTTTTTTCATTCCAAGCTGAATATCAATGTTTACAATATAGTTAACAACCAAGAAAGCCAAATCCAATTTTTCTTTTGAGCCCCTCCATGCCTTTTCAAAGCAATGGAATTTTTTAATTCTCCCAAAATAATTTTCTACAACAGCACGATTGGAATTGATAAAAGAATTTTCTGCTTTCTGTTCTGGTGTAAACGGAACTTTGACTTTCATAGTTTTGTTTGGGTTTCTTATTGATGGCTCTTTCCTTGACAATTTCTTATTTGGTGCAAAAATTCTATTTCCACCAATATAACCCTTGTCTCCCAGCATCCAATATGACGGAGATAGTAAATGATCAATTTCATTCCCAATAGACGAGTAAATACTGGCATCATGTTGACTACCAGGAAATGGACCTCTTAGTGATAGTAGTTCCCCCTTCAAACCTACTACAGCTTCATATTTATAGCCATGTATTTTATGTTTTGCTACAATTTTTAATTCTTAAAATTAGCTAAATAAAATTATTAAATTTATATATTTATAATACATACTACAATATAATGATTTGTACAAATATCCATCAATAGGTTTTGGGATTTGTAGAAGGGTAGTATCAACAGCACAGTTTACAAGTTTAGTTTGAATGGCATCACCAGAACCAAAAGAATACTCTTTAATGACCAAATTATCTAGAATATTTGGATTCTTATCATATAAGATTAATTTAGTTATGATTTTAGAAATAGAAAAGTTAAATTTATTACTTACCACTTTGATTTCTTCGTATTTTGTTCCACCCACACTAATTTATGCGTAAAAATACTCGACTTAGATTTTTTTCGAAAAAAAAAAACTCATTCTAGGTTGACCACTTTAAATTTAAAAAAAATGTTTTTTTTTCAATTTTGCCAAGGTTACCAATATTAAATTTTCGATCAAAAAAAAAAAAAAATCGACTTAATATAAATCATTGAATAATAATCATATATATTGAATAATAAAATAATTTTATCGCTCCTTACATACTTATACTATTAGCTAATCTTTATATTTATATTAATAATTAAATCGTTATCATTATTAAATAAGTGTATAGTAAAAATC